>NC_140816.1:4487500-4492500 GCF_050613455.1 Vespa mandarinia | reverse complement strand
GCTTGATTCAAGCAATTCGAGATATCCAATTCGCGATCGATCGCGAAGGATTCCATTTAGAAAATAAAAGAAGAATTCTTTTCAAACGGTTCCTCGTTAATTGTTTTCTCTTAATGAGATTCAGAACCGAGCTACGCGACGACTAGCTATCGTCATCGTCATCGTCGTCGTCCTCGTCGTCGTCGTCGTCGTCGTCGTCGTCGTCGTCTTTCTTTCTTTCATGACTTTTTATTCTTTCGCGACCTTTGAGGATGATTACGAAATCACGTGACATTTCACGTTCTAACTGCATAACTTTCTATCCATCTAACCGAATCGAAGGTGGACGACCAAATTCATACTCTTTTCTCACGAGTCTTGTTTCTTCTTTCTTTGGTATCTCGCGATTAGATATACATCCAGCTACCTGTCTTATAAATCTTATATTGAGTCTCGCGAAAATACGTAGAAGTGAACGTTGAATGGGATATGTAAAGGAAATAAACACGTTATAATAAGAAATTAATTATTGTTACTGTGAGGACAAGTTGGACATTTTAAAATAAAAAAGAAAAAAAAACACAAAAAGAAAAAAAGAAGAAGAAGAAGAAGAAGAAGAAAAAAAGGAAGATAGGACGTTTCGAGAAAGAATTGCCTTTCTCACGTTCGACGAATTCATTCTTCCTATCCTTGTTTTCTCCTTCTCTCTCTTTTTTTTTTCCTTTTCTTTTTTTTTTATAGACCAAAAGTCAAAAAGATATTTACGAGAAAAAGAGAAAGAAAGAGAGAGAGAGAGAGAGAGAGAGAGAGGGAGAGAGAGAGAAGGTTGATTCGACGAAATAAGAAAAGAGAAAGAGCGTAAAAGTGGAAAAATGGAAGGATAAGAAAAAGAGTAATGTTAACCCGGAATTTCGACCGGTTCACCTTTTCAAGTCCGATCGTGATTTTCGTTTGTAACCAACGACGAGAGCGCGCGGATGCAATCCTCTCTATGCAGTCGCGAGGGTGGGAGATAATGCCCAGGTGAATACGAAATGGCGAACGCAAAGACGCCTTTCGAAGACGTGCGCGCGCGAGCTCGACCTTGACTGGAGATCGCTTTTTCTCTCTTCGAGTTGCAAGAGAGCCGTCGACGAGATGATGAGGACGACCACGCCGTTCCTTCTCGTGTTTTTTTCCTCCTTTCCTATATTCTCTCTCTCTCTCTCTCTCTCTCTCGCTCTCGCTCTCTCTTTTTTTCCTCTTTATGCTTTTTTCTCGTTGCCTTTCATTTTATTCTTCTATCTTTCTCTCTCTCTCTCTCTCTCTCCCCCCCTCTTTCTCTGTCTCCCCCTCTTGACTAAGATAAAAAGGAGCGTTGCGTAATCGTACACATATACAACTTAACGTAAAGAGAGAGAAAGAGAGAGAGAGAGAGAGAGAGAGAGAGAGAGAGGGAGAAAGAGAGAGAGAGAGAGAGAGAGAAAGAGAGAGAAAGAGAGAGAGAGAAATAGACAGACGTATGGAAACTAAAAAGAGAGAAAGGGAGAGAAAGAGAACAAGTTTCATTACTAATGTACAACTATTACGTTACGTATGTACGTCGTGATAATAAATAAAATAAAATAAAATAAAATAAAATAAAATAAAATAAAATAAAAAAAGAAAAGAAAAGAAAAGAAAAAAGAAAAGAAAAATGACAGAATGAACTTGACACAATCAGCATAAAAATATTATACGTGAATAATTTGAAATAAAGAAAAGGAAATGAAATGTATAATAAAAAAAATGGTGAGACAAATGGGCATTTAAAATTTACAGGATTTATGACTTGGTGTTAGGAATATAGAAATGAAGTTAACGTTTAAAATTGAAAACAGATAGACGAACGGACGGACGGACGGACGGACGGACGAATAGACTGACAGAAAGAGATAAAGAGAGAGAGAGAGAGAGTGAGAGAGAGAGAGAAAGAGAAAGAGTAAAAAAGATATATGCACACGAACGACGATAGAACGACCGTGGCTCGCTTGAACTTGAATTATATCCCCAAGAAGAAGTCTCGAGCCTTATTGCGAGAACGAGTCTGCGGCGGTGGCGGTGGCGGTGCATGGTTGTAGATTAAAATTTCACTTCGACCCACGATATTAGAGACGTTTCCTTTTCTCGTTATCCGGTTATTTCATCACACTCTTGTCCCATTGCCGCCAACCAAGTCGATCGTAACGCGCGTAACATTACGCGTGCACTACGATAGAAATTTTCTATAGAGATAGATAGATAGATAGATAGATAGAAAGATAGATAGATAGATGGATGGATAGATAGATAGATACGTAGATAAATCGTGATGCAAAATCAAAGAGAAAGAGAACTAGAAATTACGTTTGTCGTAATAAAAAGATACTTATGTCATGCGTATATGCATAAATGTTAATTATTGAAAGATAATATAGGGATCGGGAGAAATATATATTATGTAATATAAACATTAATTAATTAAAGATAAAATTAAAAAAAAAAAGAAAAAAGAAAAAAGAGGAAAAAAAAAGAAAAAAAGAAAAAATACGAAACGATAAGAATAAATGTGAAAGGAATAACGAAGTCTGACTTAGCGAGGAAATAAATAAAATTTACGTGAATATTATGGGAATGATTGATACGATGAAAATAGATATAAATGAATGAAAATAAGGATACAAAATAAATACGAACGTGCGTATATTGTAGCAATCGAAAAAAAAAAAAAAAAGAAAAGAGAGATGAAGTCAATTTCAAATCTTTAAGTTTCTTTCAAACGAGTGAAAATTAAATGAAAAATATCTCTGATGAAAATTTCTTTTGATTCATAAACAAATCGAAAGAAGTAAATAAGAATATCGATACTTTAATGGTTTAATGGTTAATAGAATTTTTATAGGATTTGTGAGAAGTTGTAATCTCGACATCAAACTGAAATGCCTTGGCATTATTAGTCGACGTAAAAGGAATCGTTGTGCTTTCGAGAGCTCCGATTTATCGCACCGATTACGCGAAATACTCATGGTCCTTTACCTTAACCCCTTGAGTTAAATTATAAACGGATATACTCGAGTTATTTTTTTCGCGAATTTTTCTTTCCCAATTCTTTACCATTGTCTCGAATATATTAAAAACATTTAATAAGAAACTAAAGTAGTAGGTTACATTGTATAAAAGCGTAAGAATTGCCTTTACGATGCGTCAAGATAATTTCTCTTATCTCGTATGTTTATTCCATTATATTTCCATGGAATTGGTCGGTAGCGGAAGATTTTCTGAGAGAAAGTTCACTCGTATTCCTGTCGGAATGTAAAAAAAAAAAAGCGTATATACCGACAAAGAAAAGGAAAGAGAAAAGAAAGCGAAACTTGCTTACGAACTACCGTGGAATTCATTTTTCCTTCGAAATAGGGAAAATTAATCGTAATTGTTTTTCGTGAAGTAGATCAAAGTTTTTTCTTTTTTCTTTCCTTTTGGTAGATATTACATTTGCATGACATATATGACAAAATATATTTACGGTAAACACTTTTTACGAAATTCCAAGAAGTGCATAATTTTTTAATTTGTTGATCCAAATGCGTGTCTTATCTATCAGTAAACAATTACTGATGCAAGGAAAAAAGAAAAAGAATTATGTCGATATGTAAAGCGATCGAACATACCAATATTTATAATATAATAGGTTCTATTGAGATTATACTTTCGATTTGTCTTCCTTCTTTTTTTTTTGTTTTTTTCTTTTTTATTACTTTTTTTTATTTTATTTTTCTTTCATTGTCAACGTTTCTACAAAGTCGATAGGAACCATCGGAGGAAAGTTATCGAGGCTTTCGTTTTTATTCCCAATTATGTCCGGTCCCTTTTAATTTACACGAAGTCTTACACCCAAGAGACAAGATCGGAATGTCGGTGTGCCGGCTTTGCGAATCGCCTTATTATTGTCCGCAATGGCTCGACGATTTGTCGTTTCGTTGACGCTGCCCATGGTATTAACCAACTACGGTAAAATACGATCGAGGAAACGGCAAGTGAGTTTCACGATTTACCTTCGAAAGAATTTTTTAACAAGTCGTAATGAAAAATTTAACGTATCGATTGTCGAGTATTAATTGGTAATGTGATTCGTTTAACGAGTTATAAAATGGTAAGTTTAACGTGATATTATGTCGTGCAAAGAAAATTATAGATATCAAAAGGTCGGATTCGATTGGGATGAAAATATTAAAGGAAATAAAAAAAGCAAAAGAAAAAAAGAAAGAAAAAAAGAAAAAAGATAATGGTAAACATCCTTCGACGCGAAGAGATCGATCGCCGTATTTGGTGTGGATGACGTTGCGAAACAAGTTAAAACTAGGATGACCAGATTTGAAAATTTAGTCACGATTGCATACGCGTGTTTTCTAAAGAAAAGGTCTTGCATATCTCCCTATATATATATATATATATATATATATATATATATATATATATGTTTTACACATAATGTTTTTCTATTACAAATGAAGTAAATATAAATATATGAAGTGGTGTCTCATTCGAATCATTTCCTCGCGTCATTGCTATCGAATTGGAACCATTTCCGTAGTTAATAATTTTAATTTAACGCACGATCTATTGTGTCTGGCAAAATGAAGTAGGTAGATCAGGCATGTCAAATTTATTTTGGCTCTAGCATTAAACGAGCGAGCTTGTGCCAAATCGATGGCAACACACGTGTTTGCCAAAAATTTAACATATTGCAACAATTTGGTTAGAGAATCGTTCATTATGCGTTTTGATTTTCCTTTGAAAAATATCTATCGATTTATTTTCTTAGAATATCGATATCACTAATCTATAATATATCGTTCATCGATGAAAAGGATCAAAAACAATTATTTGCACGTGTTCAACGACATTTAAAGGGACTTATAAAGAGTAAAAGTGAAAAAGGAAAAGTGAAAAAAGAAAAGGAGGAAAAAAAGAAAACTATATCATAAATACTTAATCTATATCGTCTCACCTCACAATTTAATTCC
>NC_140816.1:4467500-4475000 GCF_050613455.1 Vespa mandarinia | reverse complement strand
CTCTGCGAGAGAGAACTATCGTTTCGAAAAATGACGTTTCCTTTTACAAGTTGGATTTACGTAATTACATCTCTTTTGTCTTCCTACGTATAAACTGCCGTGACGACTAAGACTTCTTTTTGCATCAATTATCGCGCTTATCATTACATTACGAACGCCTTGCGCATAAGTTACTTTTAATTACCCATTCGTTCGGCAACGTAATGAGAGAGAAAGAAAGGGAAAGGAAACAGGGTCATCCTATATAAGAAACAAGTATTTATATATATATATACACCCACACACACAAACACACACACACACACACACACATATATATATTTTGAGCGATTTAGAGATTTTTACAATTAGATATATTACTAATTTGTTTCTAATTTCGTTATTTCTATTTTATCTTATTATTCGAGTTATTTATTCCCGATAAGTTATGGTACAATATTAAGGAAAAATAACTGCATTTACAAGGATAATATAAATGTTTGTTATTTATTTATGCTAATGTTACATATATCATAATATTATATTTGACATAATCATGCATATACATACCAATAGTCTTGCAAAAGCATAAGAATAAATCATTATATATATATATATATATATATATATATATATATATCGACTATTATAAATTTGTCGTGGAAATGGGAAGAAGAAGAAGAAGAAGAAGAGAAATATTTCTTTATTGATTGAGATCACCGGAGCTTCTTATTTTCGAAATGAATTCTTTCCCAGGCGCAACATGACGAAAATCTTTCCAACTCTCATTCGCATTGGCTCATCTGCCAATGCATTTATGCACTTATTTGCGTACCTCATAAAATGTCAGCATGCCACGCTCGTTAGCGAGCTCACGAAGCCTAGCCTTTCGGCTGACAACGGAAAGCTTCTTCTCCTTCTAACGAACAATTGAAATCGATTTTCACATTGGGATCATATTATTATTATGTATATGTACATATCCATGTACATATACATAATATTTTTATATTCAATAATTATTTTTATATAATCCACGTGTAATTGTGTATACATTTCATTCTAACTCTTTCCTTTTCTTGCTTTTTTCGTTTTTCTTCCTTCCTTTTTGTTTCTTCATTCCTTTTTTTTCTTTTCTTCTTTTTTTTTTCTTTTTTCTTTTTTTTTCTTTTCCTTTCTTTTCCTTTTTTTTTTTTGAACTCTATAAATTATTTTCAAATGCGTTTTATCGCAGTGAGAAAATCATAAAAAACAATAAAACCGAAGCGTTATTAGTTATTATATTGTTCGACGTTTACGCGAATGATTCTCGACCGAATCGTAGGAGTCCATTCGAACGCTCGCGAACGTACTCTCGTTAATGGAAGAAAATGCGATTGCCGCTATCATCGCGCAAGAGAACGAAGTAATAGAGTGTAGTAATAGCTCACGGGCTGATGTCATGCGGTAACCTTCTACTTTGCACGTACGGTGTGCCACGAAGAAACACGCGAGTACTATACTCGTGAAAAAAGAAGAAAGAAAATGATGAAAAAAGATGGAACATATATCTCTTGCTCTCTTTATTTTCTTACGTTGAGCTATTAAGAGGGGCGGAGGGGGGTGGGGAGGGGTTGGAAAGAAAAAGAAAAAGAAAAAGAAAAAAAAAAAAAGAAAAATAAATAAATAATTCCATTAAAATCCGAGTATATAGATAATAGTTATCTAAAGAATTTCTATTTTTGTACAATCGTTTATATAATATATTAAACATTCTTCGTTTATTTTTTATTTATATAGATTTTGTAGAGAGAAATGAAAGTGGAATATCTCGATAAGCATAATATCGTCGTCTTTGTCGTCGTAATCGTTTGTTTCAACCCGAAAATTGAAAAAAGACCGATCATTAAGGAATTCGATTAAACTTGTTATCTAGGAATGACCAGTTAACTCGTCATGATATTTTAATTGCACTTATATAGAATGAACAAACACATATGTACACTTACATACGTATAACTAGGTATATCAATAAAATGGTAAAGATACCTCTTTCAATTTCCCTTTTTTTATATCCTCTTTTATTATTTCTACACTTTTACTTCTTATAAAAGACATCATTGTGTACGTGGAATGTTCACAACATATCCCTTTAAGATATATCTATTAATTTTAAGAATAAATCATATTAATCAACGTATAGTTAAAAAAGAAAAAAAAATGAACGGCTAGATCTTTCAAATGTATCACATCGTTTTTCATTAAATTGTTACATTATAGTCATGTAAACATAATGCATAAGTATATATAATAGATACGTATATATGAAAAAAGGAAACTTAGCAAATTGTAAATGATATCCTTACAATGTGCTTATTAATGCATTTCACTGTACACCATATATATATATATATATATATATATATATATATATATATATATATATATACGTACATACGTACGTATACAAACTATATACGTACATACGTACGTATACAAACTATATACGTACATACGTATATAGTTTAGTTTTCATTTGTACTGTGAAAACATTCTTGTTTTTCATTTTTCTTTTCTTTCATTTTCTTCTTTTTCTTCATTTCAATAAACTCAATAAACTCAAATAGAAAATTTCTTTTTGCATCATAAACGAGAAGAAAGAATATCTCCGAGTGATTTATAATAGAACGATTTTTTTTTCTTTTTTTTTTTTTTTTGTTTCGACATCATCGATTAATTTTCCCTTTTTCTATCGTTGTACGTCCCATTGAATAATTTTTTTTTTTACACGCATACACCTACGATAAAAAAGATTTCTTCAAATGAAGTTCGATCTATTTTTACAAGGATAAAACAAATTATAAATTCTTAGAGTAAATTTATTCAATAATATTGGATTCTTTATTTTTCAAGTCAAGAAATGACAATAGCAATAAATTCCTACTATCGAGAGACTTATACATAGATAAATATATGCGCATGCATACATATATATATATATATATATATATACATATATATATATATATATATATATATATATACATACAAACGCATTGGTCATATTGAGTTAACTAATTCTCTTCCTCTTTCTCACCTTCCTCTTTCGCGCTTTCACAGAATTATATAATCTTTAATCTCAAATCCTATCGCCGGTTAAAGCGACATATTCTGGAAAGCGTGGCCCTATAGTCGGTCGCTTGAGAACATTATACAACATAGAAGATACGACACGTGCTTATGGAAACCTTGATAAATCTGATACCTATTTTTTAACGACACGTTTATGAAGCTTTAATGGAAAGCGATAAGGTAGTATATTATTTTCTTTTTCTTTTTTTTTTTTTTGTTTTTCTTCTACTTCGTTTCTCTTATTTCTTTTTCTTTTTCTTTTTTTTTTTATTTTTTTATTTATTTTTTCTTTTTTTTAACTTTTTTATTTTTTTTTCTCTCTTTCTTTTTCTCTCTCTCTCTCTCTCTTTTTCTATTTCCCTTGTTCTTTGATGGAGAGAACGTGGAAAGAGATAAAGTATGTAATACACAATCGGGGACCTCGACTTTCCAAGAATGAAAGGCGCACGTGCGTTTCTCTTCGAAATGGTGCTGGTGCTTGTGATGGCGATGGGGGTGGGGGGTTAAGATAGGGTGGGGTGGAGTGGAGTGTGGTGGGTAAGGTGGGAGGAAGGAAAGAGTAAAGGAAGAGGGGAAAAAAGAAGGCGATTGTACGTGGCGCTCGTAGCAAACGGAACGTCTTTCGGTACGAGACAATAGGGAGCCATCATGGCCGATGGGAAACGCAAGAATGAAAAATAAAAGGAAAATCTCTGACGAATCTTGTGCGCGCGAGCGCACCCGTATACTCGCTTACGTAATTTATCATTGACGGAGGACGTTCTCGAAGAACGGGAGTATTATAGAGAAAGATAGAGAGAGAGAGAGAGAGAGAGAGAGAGAGAGAGAGATGACTAAAAGGGTGTAGACCATAAATGGAATGAATTCTAAATAGAGAGAAATGGATACGCGATTTTTATTTAATCGAACGGGAATGTGGAAGGGAAAAAAAGTCCAATGAAGGACTTCGTTCAGTGTGTATTTTTTATGTATTATTATGGATAATGGATAAAACTTCAACCATCTAAAAGTAGATCAAATTTATTTTATCTACGTTGCTAATTATATGTGGATATACAAAAGAAAAAAAAGAAATAAATTCGTTTTACTTTTTTGTTTTTTCTTCTTTCTCTCTCTCTCTCTCTCTCTCTCTCTCTCTCTCTCTCTTTCTAAGACTCGATTATAAGGACACGAGCCAAAAAATTGACATGATTGTTTATTGTGTAAAACGATGATTATTTAAAAAAAAAAAAAAAAAAAAAGAAAAAGAAAAATAGTCTGCAATTTGCATAATACAAAATAACATTGTCGAGTTATATATTTTCTCGGATATTTTTTTTTTTTCTTTTTTTCTTTTTTTCTTTTTTTTCCTTTTTTCTTTATCGCGGTGTATTACTTGCAAATTTTTGAGCGAATTACAATTTTACTTATTCAACGAGTATATCACAGTTTATTAATCTTTCGTAAAGTTTTTTCTTGCAGGCGTAATCAGTGAATATTTTCAACACATACGTGAATACATAAGACAAGTCTACAAAGTTTACTATATTACATAGTTTACGATCGTTCGCTTTATAATTCTAAAATGACATAATTACTTTAGATCCTCGTTATAGTATTTATTAAAAAAAAAAAAAAAAAAAAAAAAAAAAACGAAAAGAAAACAAAAAAAAAGCAACGTATCTTCAATATAATCAAAATAAAAAAGAAATTATTACTTTTTCAATGGCAGAAATCAGTCTTTGATAAATGTCAATGAATAGATACTAGAAAAAAAAAAATATATATATATATATATACATATATATATAAAATAAAATGGATAAAGTCGAGTGTCGATTATTATTGGTTACGCATTTAACTCAATACGACAGCCGTCAAGACTTTAATTTCTTTTTTCCGAGAAAAACCTTCTAAATGGCGCCAGGGCGATCTATCGTCCGATAATTCACAACGTTATCCACGTGTACCCCCGATCGAAAACCTCGATCACGAACAGATAAAACTAGTGTTTGCTCGTCAGCTCGAAATATCATCGGATTTTTTGAACACGTGGAGAAACATTCCATCGAACGGATTCTTACGATATCGATCGTTCGATATTATTGAATGTACTTACATAGGTACCTACGTGCAGATATATATATATATATATATATATATATATACACATATACACATGCATGTATACTAATCAATCCTTTTCTTTTTATCCAAACGTCTTTTCTTTTTATACTTCCCGTGAAACGATTCGAACTCATTAAAGGCAATCTTTCGACGATAGTATACGTTCGAAATACAATTTCCCGGATAATCGATATCAATGAAAAATAACGTAAAATGACATTTGATCGAGTAATAAACGAATAACAAGTACGACATTTAGGTACATGCATAACACGCGTATAACATTCGTATGATGTTTTTAAAATCACCTTGACTGACTATCGCCGTCAAACGCGTCTTGTCGACGATTATCATTACGCTCGCGCATACCTTGTTGTCTGCCTTTCCTTTTTTCTTTTTTTTCCTTTTTCAATTTTTTCTCTCTTTTTTTGCTTTTTTTTTCTTTTGTTTTTTTTTTCCTTTTTCCTTTTTTCTTCTTTCTCCCTAGATCCTAACGATACTGATCTTTCACCTGATTTTCGATCGTAAACGAATAACGCGACATTGCAGTAGCATTACTCTATGGATCATTATGTAATGTCATAACGTTATGTGAACGTTTTACATTCGATGCCTTGCACGATTGCGGTGCTCTCTCAAGGCCTCCACATTGTTATTTGTACGTCGCGTTAACGCGTCGACGCTCGTCTACTGTTCCAGGGACGTAGTGTATAACGTCAACGGAGAAAATCCGTCGAGAACGTCTTTCTCTTTATCATTCTATTAACGTAAATGCTTTGCTCGTCGTTTCTTCTCACTATCAATAAGACAAATTCAAAATCGTTCGAAAAATATCTTAAAAATGTCGTTTATAATGAAAATCATTTTTCTTTTTTTTTTTCCGCCCCCCCCCCTTTTTCTTCTTCCATAGAATTTCTATTAATCATTCAATATCATAACCATACGTTCTCAAGAGGAAAGAAATCGCGCGTCGTGTTTATGCAAATTTCTTGAATGTGTTAACGTGTATATTTAATATAACTCCATATAACTAATCTTCTTTATCTTTATCAAAGGATAATTATCGAATATTTTCATATATTTGACGTAAAATTTATTTATTAATCAATTGAATTATCTATGACACTTATATACAATTATCTAATATTATATTTTCATTCGTATAGAAATTATATTCTTCATGCGAATAAATCAATTTGATAGGAATTTAATTGGGAAATAATATTATTAAAATCTTATCATATATATATATATATATTATTATTATTATTATTTATATTAATTTCCATATAAATATTTGAACTCGAAACTTGTAAATACTACGGATGTATTTATTTTAAGAAAGGAACAAGTGCCAGCGGTAAACTTGTAGAAAAGCGATAATACGAAGCTGTGTCGGAGTGCCATTGAAGAAAGGGAAAGAGAGAAAAAGAGAAGGAAGGAGAAGAAAGAAAAAATAAAAAAAAAAGAAAGAAAGAAAAAAAAAATAGAAAAAGAAAACAAAAGAAAAGAAGAGAAAAATTTGAAAAGAGCAAACGTTAAAAAGTCTTTTTGTTCGAGTTAAACGTTTATCCGCGACCGGCTAGAAATTATGCGCGTTCGCTCGGACGTCCACGCAAATAGTTTTATGCGACGTTACAAACTCAAACGGATTAACCTTGGGAGAAAATCACGCGATCCAGCCGAGTCCTAAGCTCCTTCCTTCCTTCATCTTTCTTCTTCTACTTCTCTTGACTCTTACTTCTTATTTCTATTCCTACTCGTCTGTCTGTCTTAAACATTTTTACTTAAAGACACGGACTTTTCCCGACGGATTGGCACCGTTTAAACTGCGTCTTTCGTTTCACATAAGACAACAATCTTCACGTCGTAAACATATAATTCTAATTCGAATAAATTCTTTACGATATTAAAAAAGTTTATAGTATACATTGAAAAACGTATCGATACCGTATTATACCCTTACTTACGCGTATTTTATGTGGAAATGGAGAGGTCATAAAAGAAGAGATGACATGCGAACTTACGAAATTTTGTTTTCTTTTTGAAGAATCTGTGTTTCTTAAAATTTTGCGAAAGGATATTAAAGAAAAAAAAAAAAAAAAAGAAAAAAAAAAAAGAAAAAAAAAAAGAAAGAAAACAAAAAATAGAGAAGAAGAGGAAACGAAACAGAAAATCGACGACGTGTCGTATAAAAACTGTAAAAATTATAATCTATCTTAGGAGTGATATATCGTTTTTATCTTTTTCCTTTTTTCTTTTTCTTTTTTTTTTTCCTTTTTCTTCTTCCCTTCCTTTCTTTCT
>NC_140816.1:4432500-4462500 GCF_050613455.1 Vespa mandarinia | reverse complement strand
ATACTGTAATAAAGAATGATAGAATGTCTAAAATAATATTCTTTTATTATTAGAAAAAATTGCGATAAGTGTATAATTATATTATATTAATAAATGATAAAGATATTCTATACGAAAATTATTAAATATAAACTTGAGTAATGATTGAAGAGAGAGAGAGAGAGAGAGAGAGAGAGAGAGCAGATAGAAAAATCAAAAAATAATATTACGTAGCAAAGAAATCCATTATTGTAATCACATAATTATTTGATAAAGGATCGTAAAGAAAAAATAAAATAAAAAGCGACAAAAATTGTAGTTGAATATTAGACGTTAGAAGGTATAAAATCTTAAAGTTTAAAAAGGGGGAAGAAATAGAGAGGGTAATTTTCGAGGTGAAAACCGGAAAAGCTAGGGCGAACCTTTTTTTTCTCTCTCTCTCTCTCTCTCTTTCTTTCATGCTTTCTTTCTTTATTTTTTCTTTTCCCTTCTTTTTTTTTTTTTTTTTCTTTTCGGCGGTCGGCAAACCCCGACGGCAAACGAGCACTCCGAGGAGGGTTGAAAAAAGATGGAAGAGGAAGAGAAGGAGGTCCGATGGCCATGGCATTACGAGTCGTTTACGAGGGCATTTACGAGCGTCCGCTTGGAAATTATTCGGCCTGTTACTGCTCACAATGCCAAGATTATGAGACTTTTTCTATCGTTCTGCCAACCCTCTCCTCTCTTCTTCTTATTCTTCTTATTCTTCCTCCTCTGTAAAACCTCTTTTTTTTTTCTCTTTCTCCCTCTCTCTTTTCCTCTCTCTCTCTCTCTCTCTTTTACTCTTTCTCTTTTCACGTCACCATCACCACCATCATTCTTATCCGACATCGAAGTTGTCAAAAGGTCTCGAAGAAGTTAGCTACGTTGGCATGGATCACCTCGAAATTTTTTTTATCTCCCTCTCTCTTGTTTTCTTCTCTCTCTCTCTCTCTCTCTCTCTCTCTCTTTCTCTTTCTCTTTCTCATTTTACAAGCCGTAGAAAACCGCCGCGTTATTCAAGGAGAACGCTCTCTCCCTCTCTTTACATTCATTCGTCTCTCTCTTTCTCTCTTCCCTCACATCGATCCCATTGTTTTCTATACGTAAAAGTTTTTCTACTAACTTTTTGTCCTACAAGCAATAGAATAGCACTGGCAAGGACCAAACGCGTTTCTCTTATCCTTGAGCGACGAAGGATTAGAAATTGGCCTTCGACGCGCTCCTATAAACTCTCTAAGGGTATTGGAAAAAGGGTGAAACGACTTTATTGCATTTGTGATCTCGCCGACTCGCGAGAAAGCTGCTCGCTCTTCTGGTACCTTCTGGGTGAAATCGGAATATAGTGCTAAAAACCTTGAACAGCTTTTGTTCAGACTCTTCTGCCTTCGTCATCGACAACTAAGATCCACCATTTTGAGAAACGAGTTCAGACGCTTCCCATTTTTTTTCTACATCTTTTTTATTTTTTCTTTTCTTTTTTTTTTTTCTCCTCAGCGGCTTATGACGGGTGAACCTAACAAATAGAATGGAAACGAAAATCCTTTCATTTCTTTTTTTGTTTGCTACACTTTCTTACATTTTTTTCTTTTTTTCTTTTTTCTGTTTTTCTGTTTTTTTTTTCTTTTTTCTTTTCCTTCTTTTTTTTTTTTTGTTCTTTTACAACTTATACGAGAAATCTGAGAACGTGAATAGACATGAATTATGGCTCGTCGCAAACTGAATAATTTATAATTATATTCTTCTTCTTCGTCTTCTATTTATTATTATTATTATTCGACATTCATCGATATAAATATTTTATATTAGTTATTATATATTAATTTTCTAATGTATGTGTATATGATTTGTTTTTTCTTTTTTTTTTTTTTTTTTTATACATCTTAAATAATCTATATCTCTTCGTATTCAAATGTTTAACGTGTAATCGAGAAAGAAGGAACGTATATAAAAGATATTTTCGTCTACTTTAATCACTGTGAATCGCTCAGTGCGCTCGCACAAGTTCTTGCTTCGCTATCGTAAAAGGTTCCCCTGTTTTTCTTACCTTCTTTTTTTCTTTCTCTCGACGGTCGAGCGATTTCTCGAGCGACCTCGCGGAAGACCTTTCACCGCTCGGGAGCGCAAAACGCTTTAAAAATCGTTCGCCGTCATTTTAGACAATTCTATGTTTTCCTTTCTTTATTCTCCTTTCTTTGTTTTGTTTGATCTTGCTGAAATTCTATTAAAGGGTGGATGATTGACATCGATATATATATATATATATATATATATATATTGTCAAACAATTTGATTCAAAAAATAAATTATTCTTAACCATGAATAATCGTAGATATTAATAAATAATTAACACAAGAATTGACGCTTGTATTTACGTAATTGTTACAACTTTTTTGTTACCATAAAAAATCATCTTCTTCTTATTCGTCAATGTACATATATAATTTTTATAAAACAAGATATACGATATAATTACAAGACATACGAATAAACAATATGAATAGTGTAAAATTTTCATTTTAACGATTATTAATTTTTTATCAAGCATAATATTTAAATAAATATTACGTATTTATAATGTCAACATATAATATCGATAGTGGAAATGCTTTGAAAAACAGAAAGCGAAAACAAGCGAACTAGCTGGTAAACTTTTCAACCGTGGGCGTATGTGAGTATCTATTTGTGCGATCTCACCTCGCGCCAAAGAGAAAGAGAGAGGGAGAGAGAGAGAGAAACAGAGAGAGAGAGAGAAACAGAGAAAGAGAGAGAGAGAAAGAGAGAGAGAGAGAGAGAGAGAGAGAGATAGAGAGATAGAAAGATAGAGAGAAATTGGGAGCAAGGTCCGGGAAGTTAGGAAGATGCTGCTAAGGTGCAGCGAATGGCATTTTGCCAACTGGTTGGGCAAGTGACTGACTCGTAGGAAAATAGATCGGCTTTCGACGAATTCGTCCGGGCCAAATCGATGTCTCGGCCCGTGGCCCTCTTTCGCCTATGATGAGAGACAGCTACGCGCTCTTGAGAAAAACATGGAGAAAGAAAAAGAAAGAGATAGATGGATAGATAAATAGAAAGAGAGAGAGAGAGAGAGAGAGAGATAAAAGGGCCAAAGAGAATAACACAAATGATTACCAAATTCCTTATTGCGTCTATCCATTAGAATGAACTGAACAAACATTGAATAACGAAAAAAAAAAAAAAAAAAAAAAACTAAAGATAAACGAATAAATAAAATAAAGATTACACGAGAATAAAAAAATCAAATATATACGAAACGTCGAAGAAGAAAGATTCGATTTCAAAGGTCTCTTTAAATGGAAGAGAAAGTATATTCGAAAGTTCCCAAATCCTAACAAGTTCTTCCTATGAATTCGCATTTATATAGACCTATATACGATATCTTAGAGGCCTTACTAATTTTTTGTATTTCTTTTTTTTTCTTTCTTTCTTTCTTTCTTTCTTTCTTTCTTTCTTTACAATCGCTAGACCGGAGATTAGAGAATCTGCTCCTTTGGAATACCATGGAAAGACCATGCGAGAGGGAAAAAGACAAAAAAGAAAAAATAAAAAAAGAGAGAGAGAGAGAGAGAGAGAGAGAGAGAGAGAGGCACTCGTCGTGTTTACTCGAGCACGATAAAAAAGAGAGTGCCTTCCTTCGAGTCGGCGCTTCCTGCGTCGAGTGGGACAGGAAACGTTCCTCCTCTCCTGCTCGAAATCGGCCAGAACATACTGTGGTTGGCAGTGGTAGCAGTGAAAGAGGAAGAAAGATAGAAAGGAAGAAAGAAATAAAAGGAAGAGAGAAAGAGAGAGAGAGAGAGAGAGAGAGAGAAAGAGAGAGAAAGAGAGAAACGAGGAGACTCCGAAGCTATGAACGTTTGCTTACTTTCGATTTCGTTTCGTCGACGGTGGCGCGCCGTGAGCTCGTGAAGATTACGTAAGCTGCCAATATGGCGGACCCCCTCTCTCTCTGAATCTTTCTTTCTCACTCTTTCTCGCTATGCGTAGAAGCCGGAGGAGGCCGACCCGGTCGACCAAGAGAGCCGTGTCGAAATAATAGTGGTCATTCTTATTATGTACCTTGCTACGTGCCACCGGCTTCTCTTCGTTATACCGTTGCTGAGCGACCGCTAAAAGTACTGAGGATTCGCCTTTGCCCTCTATATCTGTCTATCTCTATCTTTCTCTATTTCTCTAATTCTCTCTCTCTCTCTCTCTCTCTCTCTCTGTCTCTCTCTCTATCTATCTATCTATCTATCTATCTATTTCTTTCTTTCTTTCTTTCTTTCTTTCTTTCTTTCTTTCTTTCTCTCTTTCTCTCTCTCTCTCTTTCTCTTTCTTTTTCATACTATAGAGGCTACTCGCGAAGACGGAATACTCTTACGGTTCAAGTTCGTTCTCCGCCCTCTTGTTCTACCCAGTTTCTTCTTACTGATCAATTGGTGTACTTTAATCTTGTTTATTCCATGTTGATATTGTCAAAACAATTTCTCACATTATGAAAAATTATCATAGAATTTTTATTATTATATTTCATAATTTTCTTTGATCTTATTATATTTACATTTATACTGTGATTATTCGTGTGACAAATATATTTTAACAACATTGTAAAGATATAATAATATTTTGTAAATTTGAATTTATTCATAATGCTGATTTTTATATTGGAGAAATTTTCTTATCACATTTATCCAACAAATCTGATATTTATGAACGTGTAATTTTTCTTCTTTTTTTTTACATCGCCAATATTATTACACGATTTTTACTACTTCAACGAATTGAATTTACTTTTGTCACTTACGTGTAATAAAAAAAAAAAAAAAAGAAAATATTTACTGCAGACCAAATGAGAGAAGCACGAAAGAGATGAAAGAAAAATGAAAGGAAAAAAAACAAAAAAAAAAAAAACAAAAAAAAAGAAAGAAAAGAAATTATTTCATTAAAATAGCTACATAATCAAATATTTTTATCTTTATTCCCATAAGATTTCTATGTGAATTTTTTGTCGTTGAGTTATATCGTATTATATCTTAAAAACTACTTCACATTTCATTCGTATATCGTATTCACATATCGTATTATATCTTAAAAAATACTTCACATTTCATTTCAATATTGCAAGCACAATTGCATTTTTGAAAATGATATGCTATTGAATGTTCGATACGAAAAATTGATAAGCCTGAGAGATCGTTAATTTCAATCGACATCGGAGATGCATAGATTTAGCTTAGAACTCAGTCACGTCGAAAACGTCTGTTTTAATGTCTATAATCGAGAAAAGAAAAGAGAGAGAGAAAGAGAGAAAGAGAGAGAGAGAGAGAGAGAGAGAGAGAGCGAGAAAAAGAAAGAAAACACGAGAGACCAATAAAGTTGCGTTCCGAAAGTAGAGATCGTTTAGCTCGCGTGGACTCGTCCGACTAATCGATGATTAATCCACCGCTGTGAGCCAAGGACGCGATTACTATGAAGCATAGAAGTTTTGTCATGACTCTTTCTTTCTCTCTCTTTCTCTCTCTCTCTCTCTCTCTCTCTCTATATATATATATATATATATATATATATATCTATCTATTTTTCTTTTTCTTCGAGTATCAACAACGTTACCTATTTTTAAACGATGCCATTATAATCATTATTAGCTTCGAAACATTATCACATTATGAGTTTTGCAAATCTTTATTATATCACATAATAGTTATTATTTCGATGTATCAAAAAAAAAAAAAAAAAAAAAAAAAAAGAAAGAGAAAAAAAATTTGTTTCTTTTTTTTTTTTTTAATTTATCCGCTTTATATAACATGTAAGCGCTAGTTGTATCGTTTTAATTGATCCATATAACAATCATAATTATTATCTAACGATTATATAAGGATATATACGAATAAGAAGACATATGTATAAAATACTATAAATATTGTTTATTAATAATATTGTTTATTAATGATATCTGATTATGATTTATTATAAATAGTATCAATGATACTCATACGGATCCATTAATATTCATCTTATATTATATATATATACGCACTTTCTATGCAGATTTTCAAGTAAATATGTAGATCCCTTAATTCATATAAATTGATATTTAAATTTAGATAATCAATCGTTTAATCCTTATTTCAAAATTTTATATTATGCGATTAGGCTAATATGATTGTAATAAAATTTGGTTAGAATAAAATGAATTTTTTTTTTATATGAATTTGTCTATAACAAATGAATACATTTTTTCTTTTCGCTCTATTTCTTGGACGTCTTAGGATGATAAGACTTTCCGCCTCGAGATCGTTCTTATGGAGCGTCGAAACAAGGTTAATTCGGTCTCGTAGAAGCGTCTAGCGCTTGTACTAGCTTGCTCTAACAGGGTCCAAAGAGTGTCGCAAACGACGCATTTAGAAGCGACACTCTCGTTACGACTTGGAGAGTTAAGGTCGAGCACCAATGTTTCTCTCTCTCTCTCTCTCTTTCTCTCTCTCTCTCTCTTTCTCTCTCTCTCTCTCTCTCTCTCTCTCTCTCTCTCGTTCTAACTCTTCTTCATCTTTCTTTATCTTTCTCTATCTATTTCGTTCGCGGCAACCTGCCACCACCCTTGTTAATTGCTCTCGTAACAAGGAACTTGAATTTCACGATGCTTCCTTTTCGTCATGTTCTTAAGTAAATCTAATTTCGAAATTTCGCCGGAGCTACTTCGTTAACTTAAATACGAATGAAATGGATAAAAGATGGAAGAGGGTGGCATAAAGAAGTGAATTAATTTTTTAAAATAATATAAATATATTTTGTTCCAAAAATTAAATACATTTACTAACGTTTAAACTAATAGTTTTTGATATAACAATGATTTCATAATCATACTTTTTCAATTATTATTTTAATCGTATTTATGAACGAAAATTTGTGATGGATCTTTCATAAATGAAATTAGGTATAATAAATTAAAAAAAATTTTTTATATATAAATTTCTAATTTCTTCTTTAAATGTTAGATTATTAGATAATTGTTAATTTGAAATTGATAACCGACATTAGCATTGGTCAGCATACGAGACGCCATATCGAATCGAAAGATTTTGAAAGTGTCGTAAGAAGGTACACCGTCGATCGCTTTCTAAAATCGAACGCGTTCCATACGATTTTTATTTTACGAACGCGCTCACGTTCGCGATTTCGACACGGAATCACGCGCGGACGTATCGATAGCACCCTCGATACGTTTATTTATCGACGTGTCGCGAGTGATTTCGTGACGATCCGATCCCAAAGGCTTACTTTACTTATCGATTTATTGAGAAACAATTGGGAACATCGTTCGTGACAATTTCACGGTAAGAAAAAGTTTATTACAATTTAATTATCTTTATGAAAGAAAATATATAACATTTTAAAATAGTCTTTTAATTATATTATCATTGGTTCTAAATAAAGCGCGTTAAATTTTAATTTATTATTTTAAAGGACTATTAACAAATTTGACTATACTTGTCTTTTCAAAATGACATATGTAATAATATTTCTATTTACAAATGAAAGCCACGTTCAATGTCATGAGATTTATAAATTATTATTGTCATACGTGTTATAAAATTTCAATCGAATGAAATGTTATTAATCAATTCGATAAATCGTGAAACATCACGTACAAAATTGATCTTTGTCGATCAAAAGTTTTTACTGATAATTCGTCTAACATGAAAAATTCGAATCAAGTTTCTATGGTTGAACGTGATCTCTTCTGTACTCGGGAATACTTCGAGTTTATTGATAATCGAACGTAAAAGGGTAGATCGCACGCACGCGAGTACCTTACGGGACATGTTGTATCTAAATGATCTCTCGCGATTACCGCGTCCATTTGACTTTCTCGATCATGTCACACAACGACATACATAATTACGAGGTTTACCGATATTCAATGATACAGAGACTGGGATATAAAGCTCAACGAGCGTGTTAAATCTGTATCTCGTGATCTATTGATAGACACCTTTGTTAATTTAACTTTATATCTTTTTCTTCTTTTTATCTGCCATCGAAGAATTTGATCTGAGCATTTACCACTAATGGTAAGAGAGAATATATAAATATAGTGTATGGGTAAGGCTTTAACCATTCGTTGAATATTTGAACGTTATAATTACATTCATTGAACATAATTCATAATACCGTTTGAATAGAATAGATTTAATCTTGAAAAAATTCTATTACCACCTATTCACACTAACGCTGCTATCACTATCATTACTATCATTATCACCATTACCGCAATTAACGCATGATCATTATATGTAGTATCTACGTTATATCATTGTGTGTATGTGTGTGTGTGTATGTGTTTTTAGGTATGTTATCGTTATTATATATTAGAAGTATCGTTGTAATTCGAACGGGGTTCATCCCACTCTTCGACGACCACGCCCTTTCCCTCTCCAGATTTCTCTTTCCTTAGGATTCTCCGTCTTTCGAGAAACCATCGGCAGACATATCCCAATCTTTGTGCTCTCAACGTTCGAAGGGCAATAAACACGTAGGTCTGAAACAAGTCATAGTTAATTCTAAGAAAATTATTCCTAGAAATATCATTAATTTAAAGAATTCGAACTATGGTTTAAGGAATTGTCATTTTAGATAATAACTTTGTTAAAAAAAAATTTTTTCTAATCTGATTAGTACTATTATAATCAATTTATTTTCAATGACAATTACGTAGATACATAACAAATTTTATAAATCGAATCGGATCTTATTACGTGTTCCAATTACGTACGAATTGACTTTGATAGAAATGAATTATCCGTGATTGCTGTAACGTTGAAAGAAGAAAATAGAAAAAAATAAAAAAAGAAAGTTAAGAGAGAAAGGAAAAAAATAGTTCGAATTTGCGTAAATCATATGTACTTGCGTACGAGTAG
Organism: Vespa mandarinia; assembly: GCF_050613455.1. NCBI lineage: Eukaryota > Metazoa > Arthropoda > Insecta > Hymenoptera > Vespidae > Vespa > Vespa mandarinia. Next base: position 4,453,585 of record NC_140816.1, on the reverse strand, counting down.
ATACGATCGTAAACCATTGGTAAAAAGAAAGGGAAAGTAGTTGTTGGCGCTTTGGCCGTGAGTAGGCGAGGAAAGGTTGACCGGACAAAGGGCAGAGTGAAGGAGGTAGTGGAAGAGATGTGGGGAAGAGTGTAGGGGGAGGGAAAAGAGGGAAATCTCCTCCCACGCAATACACGGTACTATGACCCTGTCGCAATCCAATATGCTGCGTGCTTTGCTGTCGCAATTGGAGACCGAGAGGGCCAGAGTTTACGCGATCGCACGCGTGTCTATTTATAGAAAGGGCAAGGGTGAGAGAGGAAAGTAATTCGAGTGGGAGGTGGGAGGTAGACGATAGGAGATTGAAGTTAGAAGGTAGGAGGTAGGAGGGGGAAGAAAGGCCACGAAGAAAGGTCCGAACATAATTTTTCTTTCTTTATGATACGACCCACTTTATTTTTCTTCTTGATAACCATCATTCCTTTTTTTCTTTATGATTTATTTCTTATTATGACACACGTTCTCGTAGTTCTTTTTTCGTTTTATTTTGTAACGTCTTAATATTATACAAATGTTTTATATTGTCGTGGACAATTATAGGGGAGGCAACATTGGATCTACCAAATTGTAAATTAATCTTGAATTTTATGTAATCAATTTACTTTCTGATAATTCAAGTTTGACCAGCCAATTATATTTTCTACCTTATCAAACATTTTCATATTACCAATATTATTGTTTCGATCGAATTTCTGATCTTTTGATATATTCAATATTTATTTATTCGAAATCTCTTGTTTACTATAATGTTTATTTGCAATGATACTCGAAGTGGTGTACATAAGACTGGAAATTCGTATGTTTCATTCGCGATACGAAATGTCGGCCTACTTCGACAGTAGAGATACAATTGCATAAACTCGCATTTGCAAAGTGTATTATTTTTAGACAAGGGAAGGTCGGTAGGAAGAAGAGGAGAAGAAGAAGTCGAAGAAGAAAGCGTTTGAAACATCGTTCGAACATTTGGCAAAGGCAGCTGTCTAGAGATTAGTCCAGTCTGTGACTCACTAATAATATCGTTCCTGTAACTTGCGTAACAACGAACGTATATAGGCATTTGTAAATAAAAAAAAAAAAAAAAAAAAAAAAAAAAGAACAAGAAAAAAAAACAAAAAGAAAAAGAAAAAGAACAAATAAAAAGACGAAGAAATAAGTCTTGAACCCTTTAGAAAATTGTAGCCATTCAAAACAGGTATTCAGGCTTGACCCTTTTACCATGGCCATCCACAATATATCCATTATTTTTCTTGCACAAAGTGAAAGTGTCCTTGAATTTATTATTATTTTGTAAATAAAACATCTTTCATTGGAGATCAAAAAAAGAAAAAAAAAAAGAAAAAAAGAAAAAAAATGAAAGCAACTATACGCTCGTCGTACGATCAAAATTATTTCCATAAATTTATATACGTAAGGAAAATGGAAATAGAACGTTTCCTTTTTTTTTTTTTTTTTTTTTACTTTCGTAGTATCACATAGTTACAACTTGCGTATTGTTACACATACAAGTGACAATGTAAATTCAACTTTTTTTTTTCCGAACTTTCATCAACATTCATAATAACGTAAACATATCAAATAGACATTCGATCGATTTGATTTAAAGAAGCAAAAAGGAAAAAGAAAAAAAGAAAAAGGAAAAAGGGAGTGAAAGGGGAAAAAAAAGTTCTCGATCATAACAGAATCGTTGAAATATGAAAATGTTAATTTTACTTAATGTAAAGCGTATCCCATCGGAGCTAGCCGAACGTATAAAAGAATCTAGAAGAATACATTATATACCCCTTCCTATCTCTATTGTTAGATAGAGAAAAAGAAAGAGGAAGAAAGATAGAGAGAAAGAGAGAGAGAGAGAGAGAAAGAGAGAGAGAGAGAGAGAGAGAGAGAGAGAAAGAGGGAGAGACTGCTATCGGAAGAGAGCGGAGAAAAGTAAGAGGTTGGTGCGTTAGGCGCCGACCTATATTTCGCTTCGAAACAATCGTCGCGCGAACGAACGATAGGCTCGCTTTGCTCCGTGTGCTCGCACGCGTGTGAGCGCGTATTATGGGCGTATAGTAGTGTAATAGAGGGAATAGTATTTATAGACGAGGAGAAGGAAGGTCGCGAAGAAAGCGCGGCGGCTAGACGCGCGAGCTCGCGCGATATTCGTCGTCGTTTCGACATCGTTTCCGGCGCTGACCCATTTCGTCCTCTCTTTGATTCTTCGTCGACATCGGCCCGAGTTGCTACTATGAACCAACCAACCAACCAACCAACCAACCAAGTAACCAACTAACCAACTTTTGACCTAGTTCAAACGACCGTCCCCGATAGACTCTACCACGATTCTTTTCGTATTTTTACTTTTTCTTTTTTCTTTTTTTTTCTTCTTTCTTTCTTTCCCCTCTCCCGCTCCCTCTTTTTCCTTCTCTCTGTTCTTTTTTTTCTTTGCTCTTTTTTTCCTTTTTTTTCTCTTCCCCCCTTTATCCCCCCACCACCACACCCCGTAGGATTATTTATCGATGGACTAGGCGGCTGTTATCAATATTTCAAGTCGTTTTATTGGAAGACTAAATTCTGTTCTCACGATTACAACATAATAAGATTTATATATACATATATATACATATATATATATATATAATATGTTTAAAAAATATTGATAAATGTAGAAAATATACAATTGTAATAGATACAGAGAGAGAGAGAGAGAGAGATAAGTATATGTATATATCCATATATTCATTTTCTTTTGTTTCTTTTTTTCGTATTTGCATTACATTGATATTAAACATTTATGATTCTTTTTTTTTCTTGCTATCTATGTGTATATATAATGTGTATACATATAATAATTATTTACGAGTATGGAAGTATATATTTTCTATATAGTTAAGCGTTGTAGATAAGCTCTTCGTGTAATAATGTGCGACTAGAAATTCGAACAATAGAAAACTAGGTAATAATTGAAACGTGTGTCTATATACACAATGTAGTTTGAAATTAGGTTGCATATAGAGGAGGATAAGCTTAAGTAAACTCGTGATACGAGTAGTCGAGATAAAACTGAACGGGCCACTTTCTTTCGATCAAGTCTTGGCCTCTCGAAAGCAACCGATGTTGATACGATAAACGTGTGTATAACGTTCGTACCAATAATCTTAGAAAATGCATTGGAATGACCGATAAACGTTTTAATAAATACGTGAAGTAACTAAAAAAATTCTATATCTTTTTTTTTCCAACCTCTATTTGACCTTCTAATTTCTCGATTTTTACAACAATTTGCATAAACGTCTGTTTTATATATTTTTTCATACTATTACAAAAAAATTCCTTATCCAATCGGTATCGTGAAAAATGTTTGTTCGTTTTAACTCGTAAATCTAATCTATTTATCCAATATCTAATTTCTTAATATTTTTGAACATTTTCAATAATTCCAAAAACCATTGATTTGATATCAACCAAGTCCAATTAAATATTACATTTAAATTTTCTATAAATTTCGATTGATTCCCATTGAATGTTTTCAAAATGATAACGCATTATTTTATATGTTATAACGAAATAGTCAAATCGATTCGATCGTAATTTTTGTAAAAAAGAAATGAAAAAAGACTTTAGCATAACTTGAAGATATTTTGATTTAATAAAAATTCTTTATTTTTCCGAACGGTGTCAAACTTGTTAGAAATATTTTATTATTAATACGTTAAAATAATGTAATGAAGATAAATTGGATATAAACGAAATGAGTATAGTTATTAAGAGGAAAATTGTGGTACGAGAATAATATAGTAATGCATGATATTGGTTGAAATTAATGATGAATTTGAGAGGAGAAACTTTTTAGCAAGATTGAAGTCAAGAATGATAGTCGATAATGAAGAAACAAAAAAAAACTTCTTTTATTTTGTTTTTCGTTGGTCTTCATAAGGGACATATTCCAAACTGTCCTAGTCGGAAGTTGTCAAGTTTTCTTTTTTCTTTTTCCTTTTTTTTTTTTTTGCGATAAAAGTAAAATTTAACGGTTTATTTAGTATCTACATGCGAACTCATCTACTTTGCGGCACAAGGTAAAAAGGTGCATCGTAATTTTAGTCGATCTGATATGCAACTAATTTCAAGTCTACTGATATGGCAACAGGCGATTAAAAAACATTAAGAAACATTGAAATTTCTAAGTGTAATACTTTCTTATGTAACTATTACGTTACAGAATATATGTATATTTATTTTCATAGAGAAGGGGCAGCAAAATTTGGTTGACTCATCTGTTGCAAAATATAACAGTGATAACACTTTCCTTGTCATGTCTATGGCCCATAAACAAAGTATGCGTCGATAAAGGTAGTAGCGCTAAAACAACGTAGAATATATTCTACAAAGTTGAAAAGCATAATTAAGACTATCGCTTACGAGCTACTAAAACTAAGTCGATAAACCATATATATCTTTAAAACTAAAACAAAATGAGCGTATATATATATATATATATATATATATATATATATATATATATAATATTTATCAACTTCTGTTAATCTTAACATTATAAAAATAATATTATAACTTTATAATGTTAGCATCGTGAAAATAATATTACAACTGTATATATAAAATGTTGTTTTACAAAGATTATAAAAGTATAATTTCATAAGACAATTTTATACGTAATACACTGTTGATAAAAAATATCATAAAAATGTGCCATTTGTATAATACGAATCTATATTATAAATGTGTATATTTAAAAATGTCCATATCTACTTCATCACATTGGATATTTCTATCAACTATTCTACCATATTTTTGCATTATTATCATACTATATAACAAATTTTTTTCCATTTCTTTTTTTTCTTTATTTATTTTTTTTTATTTTATTATCCTTTGTACAAAACTATTCAAAACTATTAAAAACGTGTTAAAAGTTCCACTTAAAATAAATGTACTTTTTCTGTATGGACATATTATTATCAATAATTAAAAAATATTCTTGTATATTTTCAAGGTATGTATAAGTATATCAAGAAAAAAAGAAAAAAGAAAAAGAAAAAGAAAATAAAAAAAAGAAAAGAAAAAAATGTAGGAGTATATGCTTACCAGTAAGAAATGCCGAAAGGTATTACAAAAATCGATTTAACTCGAGACAACGTTGAATGGGAGAAGATTTGCACTGGTGACCTTGTTTCTTTGGAAAAGAATTTTAAGCAAAAAAAAATTTTAGCATTTGCATACAACCGTGAAGACATTGAAAATATCGGCTTTTCTTGATGATGTCAGTATAACGAATCGTTTTGGTCAAAACAAAGGGAAACAAGGTGTATGTATAGGACAGTTGTTTCGTGTGAGAGAAGAGGGATTGAAGGGCCAAAAATAAAATGCAAATAGGCTCGTAAATCAAACGGGTCGCGTGCCACTGAAGCAGGACCGTTCCCTTTTGGCGAGCGACTGAAGAAGGGGACCCTTTTGCCCCTCCGCAGGGGGTTAATTGTGTTTTGGTGAGGTGAAACAGGTACACGAATCCAATCGTCCTTCAGGTGTCATGACCTTCCCTTCTCCCTTGCACTTTTTGACCTCCTACCGATCCTTTTCATGCGTAAGAAATTTTACGATCTTAACGGTGTAACAGATCGTTCGGAATTGTCAATGACGCATGAAGAAATTTTCTTAAGGCTAAAGAGTTATAAATATTTGGAAGTTTTCGTCAAGTTATTCATAATATTATATTATTGAAAATATTTATCGACGTAATGAATTTTACAAACTTGTTTACTTACATTATTTCATTCAATTTAATATTGAATAAAGAAAATTAATATCAGACAAAAAAGTTGATATTACAAAAGATAACGAATAAATATAATATTGTTTTACGAAAGTATTAAATTTGTATATTTGTATGTGTGTATGTGTGTATCATTAAATATAAAATTACTAAATAATATTATTAGATATAAATAATATAACGTGTTAACTTAAACTATTAATATATTAACTAAATATCTTTGACAATACATTTTTTGACGTTAAATCACAGTTAAAACGTTAATTAACCATAATTACTATAATGAATTTGTAAAATTAAAGCGTGTAAAGTTTTGACGTTATTAGAAATATTAATATTAAAGTAAAATATAAATCAATTGTAAAATTTGAATTTATCTAAGATCAAAACATGATTTTATTCGATCTCGATAATTAATTTTTCGTAATAAAGAATTTACACGTTCGAAGATTAAAAGAAATAAAATGATGAGAAAGAAAGAAATAGTAAGAGAAAGGAATTAATAAGGGTTTAAGATTATTTTGATGCATAAATGTCGACATATAATAGTCATTTAACCCATCGTGATAGAGCTATCACGTTTATTTATAATGTTTAAAGAGACGTAGATGCAAAGCCTGAGGCGGGTGTACGCTTCTACGAATATATACTGACTCGTATGTATGTATCTATATATACGTGTGTATGTGTGTGTGTGTGTATATGTGTATGTGTGTGTGTATGTGTATGTGTTTATGTATAAGACTTATGCCTACCTACCTACCTACATTTCCCAGGCAGGCTCTCGGCAACTTTCTTCTGACATAACCGAATGAAGGCGCGGGCCGCGGTTATGCAATTCGAAAGTGCCCGCCTTACTTTACGTATATCGTGTTTGAAGGTATACTTGTGCATATCTATGTACTTACATATATGTGTATCGACCTGTCATACTATATAGACGAAACGGCGAGCTTTTACTTGATTTCCTTAAGGAAAAGAAAAAAGGAAAAAGAAAAGAAACGGGGGAAAAAAGAAAGAAAAAGAGAAAAAATATTGTCAACCTTTTGTATGCGTTTTAAGAAAAGAAGTGAAAGGTTGCCAATGTGCGAGATGAAAAGAGAAAAAGAAAAGAAAAAGAGAAAAAAAAAAAAAAAAAGAAAAAGAAAACGAACCTGCGTTCGTTGACATATTATTTCTTTCGAATGACTTCGATCATCGAAAATTGCAAGGGTGAATAACTACTTTGCGGTGACTGTTATTACAAAGTTGTCTTATAGGGAAGGAAAGAGAAAGATAACTTAATGTACGTTCGAGGAAAAGAGATCTCTCTTCTCTTTCACCCTTTCTCTTTCTTGCTTTCTTTTGTTTATTTTTTTTTTCTTTTCTTTTCTTTTCTTTCCTTTTCTTTACATTGTAATTAACAAATATCGAGAAGAGAGGGCTTATTATTAATACGAAATGAATGATCGATGTGAAAGCGAGTAATTTCGCGAGTAAAACACACGTACACGTTAGATACATAATACTTATAAGCATACTTGAAAATCTAATCTTACGGTATTGGAAATTAGTATATACGATGGAGATGAGAAGATAAATAATAAATCATTATATAGTGGAAATACAGTCAATAAGAGTGAAAGATTGATAGACGGAATAATAATTAGGATAACTTCGAATGACTGATACGTCGGTATATGCCTCATTAAAAAATTAATTGCATGCGGTGATTGTAAAAAAACAAAAAAAGAAAAAAAAAAGAAAATTGGCAGATCTTAAATTTTGTCTTTTTCTTTTTTCGAAAGTATACAGAGAGTGAGAAAGAGAGAATGCGAAAAGAGATATGACCATAATATAAGCTCATTTTCGAATAAATCATTATCCGATAAGTTTGAATGCGAAAAGAAATGGTAATCCATGTCATTCTGTAATTGGTAGCCAATAATACATATGTATATGAACGGGATATATGTATGTGTATATGCTTGTACGTATGTATGTGGCAATGTTGACGTTTAAAAGTTGTATCGATCGGGATGCCATTTGCAGAATCGAAAGGTCCGATCGATCTCAACGATCTTCATGAACGATATGCAGATTCTTCGAAGCATCAGACACACCGTAGAAAAAAGAAAGAGAGAAAGAAAGAAAGAGAAAGAGAGATAGAGAGAGAGAGAGAGAGAGAGAGAGAGAACAAGTGCGTAACTAAAGATTCCCTCAACGAAACTTACAAAGTTGCTCCCGCGGGAAATCAGTGCGTATTTACGCGTTTCTTTTTTTTTTTTTTTTTTTTTTTTCTTTTTTTTTTTTCTTTGGAACTAAGAAGAATCGGAAAAATCTTCACGGTGACCTTTTCGATACATCCTCTCATGTCCATGAGTTTCCCCATAACGATTACCATAAAAGTTCGACCTCCTTGAAGTCAAGAATGAAGAAGAAAAGTAAGAACGAGACTTCCTGTCCTTTTCCGTAGATCATTGCTCATTATTTTCTTGGTTTTGTCGTAACACATGGTCGATGTGAATCCGCGAAAAAGTGGAAGTAATCGATATAATCGTATAGTACTACGTAATGGTACTCTATATCGATAAGAACTCGTTTCGATACCTTCTCCGTGTAAGTTAAATTTTCAATTTACTTTTATTTTACATTGTGTTGTTTTAACATTAATGTAAAATGTGAGGCGATTTTTTAAGGAAAAGAAAAAAAAAAAAAAAGAAAAAAGAAAATTTCTAATATCAAAGTGAAATTATAAATTTGCAGAGATTCTTATAAACGTGTATATTAATAAATTATAAATTGTAATTATTTTATAAAGTATATGTATGTGACAAGAATGAAAAGAATCTGATCTTTAAATAATTATAATATTTACAAATCTTACCAAGAACTTCAAGAAGCAATCGTATTACGGAGAATGAAACAATCAAAACATATACATACGTTTATGTACGATATGAATTGTTTGTACGAAATAGAATCCGATCTTGGTTATTATTTGAATGTTTACAAACTTTATCAGGTACTTCAAGGACTCTTTGGTTAAACGTATTACGGAGATCGAAACGATCAGTGTGATTATTATTACGTTCTCGATGAGTTCGTCGGTCATAGTCAATTTCGACGCGACGAGAATACGAGTTACATACGTATCTGCGAGAGAGTTCCGTGTCGTTGGAATGATTGAAAAAAAACCTTCGAGGACAAAACGTCTTCCGAGAGGAGAATTACGTAAGGTTGCGATGCAGGTTCGCGGGTTGCAAAAGCACTTCGTGTAAGTATAATATTAAAATAGGATTCGATAATCGAATAAATATACTTATCATTAACACATCTTTATACATGTATGTAAGTACGTGTGTGTATTAACATATGTTTTATATTCAATACCATTATAATATTATTCTATATATTGTAAATTATAGTCATATTATGCGTGTATTATGGAAATTGAATTATTTTATTGGTATTATGAAAATCTCAATGGAAATCGAGAAAAGAAGAAAAGATAAGAGAGAGAAAAAAAAAAGAAAAAGAGCTTATATGTATAATGATCAAATTAAAATACAAATTTCAAATCAATTTGATCGAAGATGATACGTATATTGAAGTAACAAGAAAGATAACAAATAATTCTCAATGTCTCATTTTTTTTTTTTCTTTTTTTTTTTTTTAACAGATTGCGTAATAAAATTTTTGATATCAATCGAAGTCTGAAAATAGTCGAATTGATATAAAAAAAAACAAAATTTTGTATATACGCGTATGTATAAAAAGAAATTAAAGAAAAAAAATAGAGAGAGAGAGAGAGAGAGAGAGAGAGGAATAAAAAAGATAAAATGAAAGCCTTATTTTAACGTGATGTACCTCGCATTACATTGTAAAAGCCCGCGTGAACGGTGAAAGTGAGCGATGCTTTCCCTCGTAAGAGAGCTCTCGCTCTCGTCTCCTCGATGGTCTCCTTTAAACGCATGCATTACACAGTTATGTCATAACCCATGAATGTTGTATATATATATATATATATATATAGATATTTATGTGTATGTACGCACGTGTATCACACGACGGACAACTTATATATCCTACCTTTTCTTTCTTACACTTTTCAAGTGACTTTTTTTTTTTACTAAGATATCGTGTCTACTTGAAGTTCTTGCAATAGTTACGTTGGCAAACGATAAATTTCCAATTGCTTAATAACTCTAGTAGAACTAATGTAACGTGTAATGCACGATCGTAATTGTTTATGTAAATTTTTAAATATTATCAGCCATTAAAAGAAGAGTGTGGAGTTTTAATTTTCTCCTTTATTTTTCTTTTTTCTCTTTTATTTTCTTTTTTTTTTTTTACTTTTTTCTTTTTTCTTTTTTCTTTTTTTTTCCTTTTTTTCTTTTTTTTTTTTGTTCTTTTTTTTGTTTTTTTTTTTTTTTTTTTGGAAAGATATCAATGCACTCCATGCGAATTGATATTTTCAAATCGATATTACCAGGCTATGGTTTTGATATTGACAACCATAGAAAATACTTTGACACGATCGTTAAATAATGCCGTAGATATTTTTTCCTCTTTTTCTTTCGTTTTTTTTCACCCAGTCAATATTTTACGTGATTCACAATCAAGTTATAGAATCGATTTTCAATGAAAAATTGAATAGGACAAAGAAACGTGAAATGGTATCTGGTTAATGATCGTCAATACCAATTTACGCTTTCTATGTTGGATCGATCGATTTGTTTTTTTTATATTAGAAACTCGTAGAAAGTAAGTTATATTATTTAATGTCATGTAAAATAATATTTAACGGGATAATCTTATTGCGATGACACAGTGATATCAAACAACTGTCAAATATCACTTCATTTAATTATTATTTATCTGTTTTAATACAATTATCTTAGCTCGTCGATTGTAATCGTTCATTTATCTTTAACTTTTTCGAGAATCGATCGACAGAAGCTCCGAATATCTATCATCTACTATCTCGAGTTCTCGTACTTAGGGAAAAGCGTGTTCCGCACGAGCAAGCTGTTGCTAAAACTTCGCAGACACTAGCAGCACTTCATTAGCCACGACTAACAAGTACGCGTTAGACGCTCGAATAAACTTTACGCAGAAAGTTTTGCTCACGGGCAATCGATTTTTATATATTGACCCTTCGAAGATAACGGCCCTATCGAGGACGTAATCGATCTTAATCTATTAGATATTTATTGGATCGAATTTATCGACAAGTTTTCTTTTCTTTTTTTTTTCTTTTTTCCTTTTTTTTTTTTTTATCTCTTCAAGTTAGTACCTTTTAATTTCGATCCTAAAATCATCGAACGATTATTTTCTTCGTCAAATAAAGAAAAGAAGGATTGTATTTTTTTTTTTTTTTTGAAAGAATAATTGTTTAATCTTAGGAGAAAAATTTTTCGTTCCTTTGGTAAATTACTATGAAACGACTATGACTTTGCGAAATGCGAAAACTGAAATTTTTAAATTATCAAGATATCGTAAATGAAAGTCAGTTAATTTAACGCGTTATATCACTTTGCGTTGAGAATTCAAGTAACGACGTTGGAGTTTAAAGACAAGATACACGTTTTACAAGTTTGCTTATATGTTCTTATCCCTATAAAGACCAAGCGGATGTGCATTTTGTTGTAGATCAAAATTGGTTACAACGATTAAAATAACACGAGTACGTCAGCTTGATCGTCGTTTGATCGAACGTGCCGTTTTTAATTTCTTTAAAATATGATTAGATATAATTTTATCTCCACGTTAACCTTCTTCTTTTTCTTTTTTTTTTTTTTTCATTTTTTTTTTTTCATTTTTTTTTTTTTTTCTATTCCAGAAATCTCGAAAATAACGATTTCAATCTTACAATCGGGGAATTCTATAAACAACGAAATAATTTTTGTCCGAAGTAACCAACAACGTAGCATTTACTCGAAGCTCGAATATTAGACAATCTAACGCGTCCAAGGCTAGCCGAGCCTTGAGCCGCCTTTCCAAGTGTTTCGCTAACCCGACCGTTCGCTCGATCGGAACCGAGTATCCGTACGATTAGATTCAAGATCGCACGATCGTTTACTCAGCTGTCTTCCCTAATCATATTTATTCGTAAAGTCAGCCCTTTTCGTCATCCTTCGTCATCCCGCTTCTAGACATTTATCAGCAAAATTCTTTTCTTTATTTTTTTTTTTTCATTCTGTCTCTCTTTCTCTCTCTCTCTCTCTTTCTCTCTCTCTCTCTCTATCTTTCTCTATCTATCTGTTTATCTATCTATCTATTAAATATTTTTAACGGCAGAGTGAAAGTTTCGTTTCGGTATTTTACCAATGTATACTTACGTTCTATAAAATCGTTATTATAACATTTAATTACACTCTACATAACTACGGAGATCTAAGCTTTGGTGTACGATTACTGATTCAAATAACATTGAATCAGTATATACATTGTATCAGTAATAACATGAGAGAGACGGAGAGAGAGAGAGAGAGAGAGAGAGAAAAGTAGTGGGAAAGAAAGTAAATCTTATATAGGATATAATTATTATTAAATATTTTTCTGAGAATATTAAATAAGATGAAAAAAAGGAAGAAAATCGCACATCAGATCGATGCTACACCTATTTATTTCGAATCAATTTAATTACTATGTAATATAAGAGGTATCTTATACTAATCGAGAAGCAATTTTTGTATATGTATATATATATATATATATTTTTTTTTCTTTTATTGTATATACTTATTAATTTTATCTTGATAACGGGCTTAAGAATTTTTATATATTAATCATTAATAACATTGAAACATTAAACAGCCTTAAAGAATCGGATAATTTTGCATTCGATAAAATATACGAAATAATAATAATAATAATAATAATAATAATAATAATAATAATAATAATAATAATAATAATAAAATTTTTAATGTTTCATTGAATTTATATACAAATTAGATCATGTATGTATCTCTAGAAATGTATTCTTTATTTTCTCCTTTGAATGAACTTTGAAATATTTTTATTTTAATGAGGACTCTTTAAAGAAAGAGAAAACAAAAAACAAAAGAAAAGAAAAAAGATTCTTCGAATGAGTAAAAATAATTACAATTGTATCGAGTCCACCCGGTATAATCTATTTCGAATCGGCGCGTGCGCGTCCTTTGTTACGATCGATGCATTGGGTTCCGTCGATTTCTCTCTCCTTTATCTCTGCCGATATCGTCAGGACAAAACGAGCCAACGTACCTTTACCGTATCTACCCCTCCTTCTCTTTTTTCACCACCCCTCCCCTTCCTATTTCTTCTTACTCGAGGAGCAAGTTTTTCCGAGGATCGATTTAAAGACCGGTCGCGCGTAAGGCGCTTTATACAGCCCGAAAGAAGGAGTCGATTGTTTTACAACTCTCGTAGAAGGTTAGAGGGGTTGAGTATCTCTAAAACTGGAAAGGACGATAATTGCTATTTAAGAGGGGAATTAAAAAAAAAAAAAAAAAAAAAAAAAAAAAAGAAAAAAAAAGAAGGAAAAGGAAAACAGAAAGAAAGCTTAAGTACTGAAACGAGAGTCGAGCAGCGTTCTTACCTTTTCTAAACGTGTTCGTCCAAGGTTCTCTTTTTTATTAAGGGAAAAACTAAGAACAGTGAGTAAAAAAAAAAAAAAAAAAAAAAAAAAGAAATAAAATAAAAAATGTTTTCTATTTTTTCTTCTCTCTTCTTCTTTTTTTTTTTTCTTAATAAAACGTTATTTAACACAAATGTTATAATATATGGATTCAAAAATCACTTGAAAGATCTCTTAGGGTATGTATATCTGAAATAAAATATTTCGATAATAGTTATCTCTATTCATATATTATAAATATATCATGGAGGATATTTAAAAAAAAATTTCCCTTTGATGTTACTCCATAATAAAGTGTAGAAAGGATTATACGATGCCATTGAAAAATTATCTCAATTCTTTTTTTTTTTTTATCAAACGAAAATAATATTCTCGTAATATTTTTCTATCGTTCACGATCGAGAATTATTTTTTTGATGAAAACATTCTTTTTTGTTCTATTATTGGAAGTTCATAAAAAACGCGTGACGATTGTTAAGCGTAACACCCATGTATATCTATACGTATATCCTTTTCATTATGAAAATTAATGAATGAACGATGACTTTTCAGAAGAAATTTCTCTTAGATGTGATTAATTAAGCCCTAAAAGAACTTTGAATTATTATTTGAAAAGCAATTTCATCTACGACGTATAAATTATTATTACACGTTAGTAGGAAACAAAAAAAAAAAAAAAAGAAGAAAAAAAAAATCGATAGATAGTCTCGGGTATTTTAATGGAACATTCGTTTTCGTTTATTCAATACGAGGGATTATCTGTCAAAGCTTATTTCATTCTACACGCCACTTCCTCCTCTTTTCTTACTTTCTTTATTTTATTTTTTTCTTTTTTTTTCTTTTTTGTCAGAAATGCAATGAATACACGGATAGAAAAGAGAGAGAGAGAGAGAAAGAGAGGGAGAGAGAGAGAGAGAGAGAGAGAGAGATCCTATGAACTATGTGAATGGAGAGGCGGTCGCGATTACGCGAGACACGCGCGTTTACGCGATGTTTATCGTGAAAACTGGTATCTCAAGCTATATACCTTTGATTTACCGCGTTATCGCGTGGGTATCTGTATTGAAGTAGGTATTACCATGAACATTTATGACGAGTAACTCTTTTGATTGAACATTGCAAAAAAAAAAGACAAAAAGGAATGAAGATAGAAAGGGAGATAGGAAGAAAGAGAGAGAGAGAAAGAGAGAGAGAGAGGGAGATGCAAAAAGAAACTGAAGAAAGTAAAACCGATTACTATTATAAATATATTCAAAGTTACAGACGTTTATGATCGGTTAGTCTTTTACCTTACTCTACGCTTGTACCAGTATGGAAATGAGAAGTTGGTACGATTCTCTTAGATCAGTTAGTAAGATCGATGTTATCTCATTGATCGATGAATTAAACCACCCGTCTAAATAGGTATCGTTAAACTAACACCTATATTTCAATATCTTTCGCGACAGGTTCTTTACAATCCTCTTCCTCGTTCTTTCTTCTTTTTTTTCTTCTTTTTCATCTTCTTTTTCGTTGTCTTCTTCTTCATCTTCTTCTTCTTCTTTTTCTATGAATACTTTACCATAGATATTTTATGATAAGCGTTTTATCATTTGTATAGAACAGAGAGAAAGAGAAAGAAAGAGAGGGTAAAATTTCGACAACTGCGATAAATAAAACAAGAAAATTAATAATGAATATAAACGCATTATACGTATTTATAGATATGATAATGTTTATCAGTATGATCTTTTAAATATTTACTATAATTCTGAACACTATATCCTTAAATTGCATTATTAATATATATATATATATATATATATATATATATATATATATATATATATTGCATGTTTTTTTTTCTTTAGAATTTTTTTTGTTTCTTTTTTTTTTGTTTTCTTTGAAATGTTCAAAACATTAAAATTTTATTTCCTAGACGAGATTGTAGACAACCACTTTTAAATATCTCGTCATATTTTGTCTTTCGACAGATATTCGATTCCATCGTTTGCCGACTATAAATTATAGTTTATACGAAATATACGATCATTTGTACAGTTTTGCAGGACGAGATATATACGTACATGGTGTCCTCTGAAATACGTATATCAATATATTTTCTGTCTCACGAGGGGGTCGCACTCAGGTCTTTATGGAAAATCAATGGTGATATTTTACGGATAAGAGCATCGTTGTCAGATATGTAGGAAGCTATCGTATACGATTGAACATTTCTTCATGGTGTGAATTTTTTTTAAGCGCCAGTAAAAGAGACAATAAAAAAAAAAGAAAAAAATAAAAAAAAAATAAAAAGAAAGTACGACAATCGTTCCTTTTCATAATTTTCTTTTTAGCTTCTTCTAAATCGTTTCTTTCTTATTTTTTGATTTTTTTTCTACATTCATGATAACTTACATCATTTCGTTTCACTAAGATTCTATGAAAAAAAAAAAAAAAAAACATGCAATTTTCTCGTGAATTTCTTAAAAAATCTATAAGAAAATATTGGTTCAATGACAGACACTATGTGACTCTTTTGATTACAAAAATTTGACCAATTAAAGTCAGTTAACGTTAACACGAGATACTATCTTCTTTTTTACTCTTTTGTTTTTCTCTTCAATGTTGCTAATGCAACGATAATATGTTTTAAACCATTCGAATACGAGGACGAACGTTTCTCGAGTTGAAATTACGTAAGATCGCTTTCGTCAACGTCTCTCTTTAGTTTCATTTACACAAACATACTGTCTCTTCATGGATATATAAATACACACACACACACACACACACACACACACACACACATACCCACATACATTCATATAATAAACTTTTTTATACGTTTAATACATTATGCAATTCCTAGAATTTGGTAAAGTATATTTGTATATCGAAAAGATAAAATTTTTATCGTCTTGTTAACAATAATTTTGTGAAGGAAAAAAAAAAAGAAAAAATAGAAATATAGTCCAGATTTGAAAATATTTTCACTTAACAAAATGAAATTGATACATTAGATGATTTTTAATTGGAGAATTAAGTGTGTTCGAATAAAGATAAATATAAAAGAAAGAAAAAGAAAAAAGAAAAAAAGAAAAAGAAAACCAGAAAAAAATATAAATAAATAAATAAAAAGCAAATCTTACCTGATAAGTCAACGTCGTTTTGTGAATCGCGTAAAAGTCGACGCACACGTCGGCCTGGCCGGATGTCTCGCTCGTAATTTCCGTCTGGGGCTTTTAAAAGAATAAGTGAAAGCGTGAAAGAGAGACGAAGAGTGCCAAAACATCGAGTGTTTTTGCTTTTATTTTCTCTTTCTTTCTTTCTTTCTCTATCTCTTTCTCTCTTTATCTTTTTCTTTTTTTCTTTTTTTTTTTTTATTGAAAGCATATAGTCACCATCGTTAACGACATATTAAAATATATATCACACACACATATACGTACATAAATATATATATATATATATATATATATATATATGAATGTATACACTAGTATGTGTGTATAGGACATATTAAATATGAAGGAGGTACGGACAATACACGTATAACAAATTATTATCAACTGCAAGAGAAAGTTTCGAGATAACGTAAGACCGAGCATCGTCTATGGCTACTGGCTACGTGATTGGAACAAAGCATAGAAGAGTATAGAAAATAAATTTGAGCTTTTATCTCTTTCAATTTATTATATTTCATTTTTTTTCTTCATTTATTTATCGTTCAATCGTTGATAGCCATAAAAATTGAAATTAGCCAAGACAATGGATATTCTTCTTTTTTTTTCTTTTTTTTCTCTTCGTTACTCATCCTAATCATTTCTTTCTCATCCTTCTGACTTGTTTGTCGTTTTAGATTTATTAGTCGTATTGTTAAAAAAAAAAAAAGAAAAAAAAAAAAAAAAAAAAAAAAAAAATAATAAGCAACATACGATTGCAAAACGGTCGAATTATTTTTTTATTTATTTATTTTCTCGTTCGTTCGTAAAAAAATATAAAAAAAAAAAAAAAACAAAAAATGAAAAAGGAAGGGAAAAAGTGTGGCACCGAGATTCGATTCTATTCGATTCAATTTTTGCCTTCAAAAAGGAATTCGTTTTACGTTCGAGATCTCGAAGTAGAGGTGGAGTTGCTCGTCGCATGGCGTACACGCAGTGCCGAGCTTCACGCTTCGTAACAATGCTCCGACTTTCTCCATCACTTTCATTTTCGTTGCCCGATTGCTCGAGCTCTTTCGTTCTTTCTCTCTCTCTCTCTCTCTCTCTCTCTTTCTTTCTCTTTCTCTCTCTCTCTCTTTCTATCTCTTTGTCAAATTGAGAAATAGTTGGAGAATATAAACACGCATTCAGCCTTTTTTCAGATATTGCATTGACAAAATTTTCTTTTTCATTATTCTTATAAATAACTGTAACGTGTTTTAAAATATAAATATGTTAAATGTTTAAAAAATTCGAAATTAAAAGTGATATTTAAATGTACTCGTAAAAATTTCTTAGAATTTCTTTTTTACTATGTCGATACAAAATTTCATTCAATCTTTAAAATATCACATTTATCATTTATAATATATAAATTTTTATAATTAAAATTTGTCAAGCTTTTCATCATAGAATTGTCTCGAAAGATTTCTTCATACGTATATTGATATATAATGATACTTCGATATATTTGAACGAATGAAAAGATATAAAAGATTTCTTTTTTTTTTTTTTTTTTTTTTTTTTATCAGCTAACAAATCGGATTAGCACAAGCGATATTCTGAAATTAATATTCAATAAAATTTGAAAATAAAGTTTGGAGTGTGATTAGTAAGGGAAAGTAGATTCGAGACATTGTATTGCTTTCTTTTCAACACGTATATTTTTTCGCTTTTTTTTTTTTTTTTATTTTTCCGTTGAAAAATAATGCCGTAAATCGTCGTAGGAAATAATAGAATCTGCACAAATCAACTCACTCGGCGCACCACTATCCTTTTATTCGCTAGAGGTATTTACAGTGAACTCGAAACTGTGTTCGGAATCCTTCGGAATCCATTTAAGAGGTCCGTGGGTATTATCGGGATCGTGGGTTGGTGGGTGGACTGACGATGAGATAAGAGAAATAAGGTGGTGGGGAAGGGGAGAAAGTGTGGGAAAGGGAAAGAGGAAAAGGGGAAAATGGATTTGAGGAAATTCGAATCGAGAGAGAAACCAAAAGATTCGCGGGAAAATCAGTCCACCCTTAGATTTTCTCTCATTGCCATTCGAACGTTCGTTCATTCGTTATTCGTACGAATTATAGAGAGTTTCCCGCGCAAAATGGTAAAAGAGATAGGTATGTATGTATATCGTTATCGTTATCGTTATTAATTGGATCTTAAATGCAGCATGGAAATTAAATTATTTCCAGTGTGCATACATCGATAGCGAAAAAAGTATGTATGTGTGCGTGCATACGTGTCCGCGGTATATTCGGGTTGTCTGTATACTACCCAATGCATTCTTTTCACTGTTTATACGTATGATTTGCCGCGTATGTGTATGCAACCCTAGCCAACCCTGTTCCTCCATTGAAACAACATTCACGAAATACAATTATCGGATTACATGACTATTTAGCCGTAGTAGGTACCGACGATTTTTCATTAAATTAATTAATTCGCTTTACAATTTCGTAAGATTTAAAAATTAGCGAGCGATAAATTCGTTATAAATAGTTTAGTTCGAGTAGTAAATTTCTTACTTGCTTTCCTTTCTTTCTCTTTTCTTTTCTTTTTTTTTTTTTTCTTGGTTTTTTTTTCTCCCCCTCATTTCTCTATCACCCCCCCACCCAAAAAAAAAAAGAAGAGAGCTTATACTCGCTGTCATTTCGTTAAATAGTTTTAATAATATTTCTGAGAAAGTAGAGAGGCAAATTCGTTTCTTCGACGAGTGCTCTGTTATTTTTCGTCTCTCTTTCTTCTCTTCTTTCTCTTGTTCCTTTTTTTCTTGCTTTTTCTTTTTTTTCCTTTTTTTTCTTCTTTTTTCTTTTTTCTTTTTTCTTTTTTCTTTTTTCTTTACAGAGAGCACATCGGGAAATATCGAGGAGAAACGATGGGAAAGAGTGCGGGAGTGTGAGCTAGGAAAAGGAATAAGGATTATAATGATTTTTTTTTTTTTTTTTTAATCGGGAAACATGCGAGACATTTAATAAACATCGAGTAGTTAGTAGAATTATACGAGCCGGCATTAATACGAGTTCCTCGAAATACTCGACTTAAAATTATTTGAGAGTCGATTTTTTTCTTTTTTCCTTTTTTTTTTTTCTTGTCGAAAATTCGATAATCTCTTTTTCTTTTCCTTTTTTCTTTTTCTTTTTCTTTTTTTCTTTTCTTTTTCTTATCAGCGCTAAATCTATTTGAAGATTATTTAAAGAATGAAAATCTACGGCGATGATTTGACAAGAATATTAAGAAAAATAAAGGAAGACGAAAGACATTCTGTCCTTTCTTTGTTCTTCTTTCTTTCTTTCTTTCTTTCTTTCTTTCTTTTGTAGTTTTGTTTACGCGCTCTTTAATAAAATTTCACGAAAACAATTTTGTACGAATCTTTATCGATTCGATTAATCGTACGAGAGTATCGATTTTCGATCTTTCGAAAAAATCGATCAATATTGCCAGGCCCATAATTAGAATACATTTAGAAATATTTTAGCGGCGATTAAAAATCTGAGTCGTCAAATTTTCGCTGAGTCGGGGCGCAATTTCAGCGTTATGATCGAGGGACGACGTAGGATCGAAATTTAGCGACGAGAGACGGCAGTGGCGGCAAATTCGAGCTTCCTCGCGCGTGACGTGCGTACCTACGTTCGACATGACTTTCGCGGTGTAGCTAATAGGTACATAACTACGAGTAAGAGACGTATAGTCAAACCGCCCATTTACGCAACCATCCAGTATACGTGCGCGTGCGCACAAACTCATACATGACTCTGTCTCTTTCTCTTTCTCTCTCTTTCTCTCTCTCTCTCTATCTCTTTCTCTTTCTCTCTCTTTCTCTCGTACACATATGTACGCAATATCTTTCTCTCTTTTCCTTCGTGCGATTGTATTTGTATGTGTGCCTTTCGAAGGTCAAATACACGACAATAGGATTCCTAAGTGTGTCTCCGAGCCTTGCTTCTGTACATGTGTGTTTTTCTCCTTTTTTTTTCTTTTTTTTTTTTCTTCGTATATATGTGTGTATGTCAGTGCTCACGCGCACGCAATCTCTCCCCTTCTCTTTTCCTTTCCTTCCTTCTTTCTCTCTCTCTTTCTCACTCTCTCTCTTTTTATCTCAATTTTTTTCATTCTGTCTTTCTCTCTCTCTCTCTCTCTCTCTCTCTCTCTCTCTCTCTCTCTGTCTGTCCTCGGAGCTGACGATAATTCGAGACTTCGCAATCGTAATCGTTAATGAATAATAATCGAACGACTACACGTGCATACGCGCATTTACCGATTCGATCTTCCGCAAAGAATCTTTATAATTACGAAAAGAGAGAAAGAAAGAAATAGATGT
Organism: Vespa mandarinia; assembly: GCF_050613455.1. Taxonomy (NCBI): domain Eukaryota; kingdom Metazoa; phylum Arthropoda; class Insecta; order Hymenoptera; family Vespidae; genus Vespa; species Vespa mandarinia. The sequence goes on along the minus strand of NC_140816.1, from coordinate 4,432,670 downwards.
TTTCTAAGCCTACCATTTGCCAAGATCAACGAGAAAAGGTTTCATCTCTCTCCCCTCTCTCTCGCTCTCTCTCTCTTTCTCTCTCTCTCTCTCTCTCTCTCTTTTTCTCTACATATATCTATCTATGCGTCGTCTTAATTAGCAAAGGCTATAATTTCATAATTGCCGTT
>NC_140816.1:4425000-4427500 GCF_050613455.1 Vespa mandarinia | reverse complement strand
AGAGAGAGAGAGAGAGAGAAAATATTTTAATACGACGACATGAGTAGACTACGAAACCCAAATAAATGAAAAAAAAAAAAAAATAACAACAAAAAAGAGAAAAAGAAAAGAAAAAGAAAAGAGAAAACTGAGAGAAAAGAGAAAACTGAGAGAAAAGAGAAAACTGAGAGAAAAGAGAAAAAAGAGTAGTGACGGGGGTGGGGGGGAAGGAAAGGAAATAAAGAGAGTGAGTAGCGTCGAACAAGAGAAAGTAAAATAGAGATACAAAATGGATTTTAGTCAGACCGAAACGGAAGTAGATACATCGTAGGGACTAGAGAGGATAGGGGTGGGAGTGAAACTTTTATCCTTTTGTTCTATCACGATATCACGCTATCGATTCCGCGATGTGGCCGCAGGCAACCTTTTTTTCATTGGTCCGTGTGTGCACGAGGCAAGAGTTTGATTTATTTATCGAGTGGCTTTCGTCAAATATCTGGCCGGTCATGGAGGCCGTAGGCGCTTTAAAAGCTTCATTTTCAGGATACATTTGTGCATTTTTTTCTTTATCTCTTTCTATTTCCCCTACTCCCTCTCCACCTCTCTCTCTCTCTCTGTCTCTCTGTCTCTCTCTCTCTCTCTATCACACACACACACACACACACACATATATTATTGTTCTTTTAGTCGAACTTCGAAGGGAGAAATAAGTCGACGATGAGGATTCGATTTAACTCGATGAAAGTTGTGTCCTAACTTGGACTGAAAACGACGAGAGAAAACGTTGGAAAGAAGCTGCGAGACCGAGGTGAAAATTAATTAAATCCGAGAATCGGCTTAAGCGAACGCTCTCCGTTGTCACTCGTACTGCTCTTTTTTTTCTCTTTCTTTCTTTCTTTTTTTCTTACTCTTCTTTTTTTTTTCTTTTTTTTTTTTTTAAGGAAAAGCGAGGTGAGGTGAGTTGCGTATCTATCGTTTCTTCATCATCGTACATTCATTGGCAAAATCATATATAGAAGATTTATAGAAATATTATATGTGATTACTTCGTCGCAATATGAATATGAATTATAAATTCGATTACGTGATCGATTAAATCTATTGTTTTCATATATTTTAATAACTAATATAGCTATAATTTATAATATTACTTTAATTATATATATATATATATATATATATATATATATATATAAATTTATCGATCGTACAATATACTTATGTTTAATTTCGTGACGAAGAATCACGTTACACGTGGTATGTGTGTGTGTGTGTGTGTGTGTGAGAAAGAGAATTTTCCAGGAGATATATTTCAGATCTCGTGGTCCCTGAAACTGTCGTCCTTTAGACTCAGGTCAGGGAATATACCGTCTCAAGCGTATCGTTTTACCGGTACTAGAAGGATATATAGACTGAATGAGAGAGAGAGAGAAAGAGAGAGAGAGAGAGAGAGAGAGAGGGAGACAGGGAAGGGAGAGTAAAGAGAAAGAGCTAAGACGCACGTTAAAGACAAGAAGAGAGAAGAGTTCCTTCTCTCACGACCGCACAAGCAAGCGAGTATGTAACTTGTTCGTACTCTTGCATGCAAATTGTAATGTGTGCGTAGATAGAGGAGGTTGCTTTTCTGTTAGGGCCAAGACACATACACACTTACGTACGTCTCTGCTACCCCGGTAAATTGATCCAAGATCAAAGCCGAAACAATCACAGGACCCACTTTCAGCCACCCTTTGCCTTCCTATCCCTCCTCTCATCCACTCCTTCAACCAACCCACTACCACTTCCTTCTCCTCTTCTTCGAAAGCAGTTTAGAGCTTTGACGAAGAAAGAGAGAGAGAGAGAGAGAGAGAGAGAGCGAGAGAGAGAGAGCGAGAAAGGAAGAGGGGAGAGAGAAAGGGGGGAAAAGGGAAGTAACCGTGTGTGTAATCTTCCTGCTTTCTCTGGCAGCCTCTGCCCCCCTCCTCCCCGTCGTTACCCTCCCGACCCTTCATCACCCTCTTCTTTTCGAGAAAATTAACGTAAAACGTTGCTCGTTTCCATCATACTTCTCCCTTTCTAAAATATAAACCACCTCCTTATTATATATACCGTTTCGGTCTCTTTGATAAATTCGATTAACTTTTATTTTGTTTTCTTTGATCATTTTTTATTCCCTTTTTTTTTATTCTTTGATTTCCTTTTCCTTTTTCTTTTTTATTTAAAAAGTTTTAAAGTGATATTATATGAAGAGATATGTTAAATGCAAATGGTACTATGCAATCGTTTAGTTTAGAACGACCTAATATTATGATTGTATTATTATTGTTATTATTATTATTATTATTATTATTATTATTATTATTATTATTATTATGCAATGCATTTAGTAACATGTTTTCTTAACAAACGTTTTATTATTATGCAAATACGAATGGAATAACCCAAGGAAAAGGACAACGATGATATGATAACTTTAAACATCTTGCGTGAGTTTCTCTCATTCTTCTTGTTTTCTAACTGCCTACGTCCTTTAATATTAATT
>NC_140816.1:4265000-4420000 GCF_050613455.1 Vespa mandarinia | reverse complement strand
CACATTCCGCAAACTTTTCAAGAGATAAAAAAGTATCGGTAGTATTGCATCCGAATTTCTCCATTGGACTATATATTTCCTTGGCCCGATTATAAATTAGTAAAACGATAAAAGAAGAATAGAAATAGAGAGAAAAGAGAATGAAGACGATATGGTATTAAGTATCCAAGGTTAGATCGTCCAACGTACATATCAATGAACCAGTGAAAATAAATTTCTAAACTTGGAAGTCTCTTGAGATGTAGCCCGCTTGAAATAATAATATAAAATATCTCTCTCTCTCTCTCTCTCTCTCTCTCTCTCTCTCTATTTTCTATCTAAAAGATCTGTTATTTTTTTTTTCTATTTTCTTCTTCTTAAAACTTTATCGTTCCTTCGACGACACACATACCTACTCTATGTATATCTACAACATGTATATTAACACGTTAAAATGTTGGAACGGGTAAGTAGAATAGCTCAAGGAAATTCTACTCTTCGAAGAAAGTTCTACTCTACGCTCGTCTCTTTCGTGCATCACTTTAACATCCCTTACTACTTTACCACCACTAGAGTTCCGAGAGAGTCGAATCGCAGGAACGCCTTTTGTGCGTTGAGTTCGACGTAGGAACGAGGAAGGATCAAGGAAATGTAGGAAGACGTGGGGAGAGGGAGGAGGGAGGGGGTTACAGGGGAGGGAGGGGTGGGATTGAAAAAGGAGTGGGGGGGGGTTGACTGTGTTCTCTCGAGCGAACGAATGTAAAATCTGTATCTTCTCCCTTTCTCGTGGCCTAGAAGGGAAAATGTCTCGTGTGTAAGAGAGACAGGTAGAGAGAGAGAGAAAGAGAGAAAGAGAGAGAAAGAGAGAGAGAGAGAAAGCCTGAAGCTCCGTTTTCCCGCGCGTTATCAGGGTGGAGAGCCTCAAAAGAGCTAATATATCTCGAGGGAGACAATTGGCCCGCGTTGTGGTTCTTCCATCGCGAATGAGAAGATAGGGAGTACCTTCGAAGAATTTTATCCCCTCTGTTCCCGTCTATCATCCTATATCAAACCAACTTACGGATATAATCATGTAGTTTAATATTTGATGCTGGCCCTAATGAAGAACGATAATGATTTCTTTATTCTTCTTCTTCTTCTTCATCTTCTTCTTCTTCTTTGTTTTTTTCTGATTATAGGAAGACGATATAATTATAAATCTGCATGTGTAACGTACTCTATATAAAATGATGTGAAGTCAGATAATCAATTTACGTTATTTCAATGAAAAAGAAAGAAAATTTCTAATATCTTCTTTTCTATCGCATTATCACTTGTACCAGGTTTAATTCCTGTCTTGTTGGTTTCTATTCATTTTTTTCTTTTTTTTTTTTTCTTTCTTTTATTTATTTGGTACATACTGATTTAATAGGAACAAGAACTTATTCTTTTTCTTTCTTCTTTTTTTTTTCGTCGTCGTTAAAAAACATACACACCCTGACGTATCATTTTGATTAAGAAACTTGATAATTATGTTACGAGTAAGTGTGAAATAAAAGAAAGAAGATAAAAAAAAAAAAAAAAGAAGAAAAATAGAAACAGAATAGAGATGAAAAGTTATTGATTGAAAGAACGACAATGTTATCCTGGCTCGTAAAATTAAACTATGACACGGATAAACTCGGAAGAAAAGACACGAGCTACTCGTGTAAAAACATGGTAGGATTCAAGGGTCGAAATGGGGGATGGAAGAAACGTGCTTCTACTTCATCTTTCGTCTTGCCGAAGCAGCTCAAGCCGTGGGAGGACAGATCTTGAAGGAACCGATTGGTATAGTCGTGCAATAAAATGTCGGATGGCGTGCCAAGCGACCGACAGATCACCGGGTCTTATTGAAAGGATATTTCATTCGGACGAGTTCCTATCCAGCTTATCCGACGAATTTCTCGCGGGGGCTCTGAAGCAAAAATCCTACTTCTTTCCTTTTCCTTTTCCAAAGGGATGGTACCTTTCTTGCCTTTTGCTTTTCTTCTCGACGAGGAAGAGGAGGAGGAGGAGGAGGAGGAGGAGGAGGTAGATGAGGTAGGGGAGGAGAAAGAAATAGGAAGAAACACGAACTCGCGGCGCTTACATTTGCGATTTTTAGCTTCTTATTTCTAATAAAAAAAATCCAATGAAATTTATCCTGATATATAATTATCATGATAAAATTGTATAGAATTTTAACACTGATATTAATTGTAAGTATCGAGTATTTCAAATATATTATATTAACAATGAATAATTTTTATTATATTTCATATTTTTACTGTTGTTCGATGTGTATTAAAATTCTATAATAGGTTATTAGGAATTTATATAGTTACAAATTTCGATACATGATCATATAGAAATTATTGAAAATTTGTTTATTAAAAGTAATATTTTCGTGGAAAAGAGAATATTTTTCATTTTCGCTTATCTTTATATATATATAAAAAAAAAATGAAAAAAAATATCCTCGTATGTTACAAAATACTTACTGAGATTCTTGAACTCGTGCCTTGCTATTGCGAATGTACAAAGCACTGGCGACACTGCCAACGACTAGTATCAAAGCACAGGCACAAGTGGCAGCAACATAGAGCGCACCAGCACCATTCACCAAAGGACCAGGCTCCAAACGTACTGACTCGTTACGTGGGGGTGTTTCGACTCCTAAAAAAAAATACCACAAATGTTGAGTGTCCTCATAAATTCTTTTTTATCGTAACGTGAAATCGAATCAAGTTTTACGAATAAAAAAGATTCGATCTTATAAACGACATATATATATATATATATATATATATATATATATATATGTGGCCGATATTTTTTCTTCTAAAATATTATTATAAATAAAATAAATCATACTTTAAACGTTGAAATGAAATGGGACATATTTTTTCTTATATACGTATATAATTTTATATTTTCAATTACGTGGGAAAATTTTTAATCAATTTTAATTACTTCGATAACAGATATTTGTATTTCCATATGACGTACAATTTCACGTTCACATATTTTTCCATATGATATTTTACAAACGATGTATATAATTAATAATTTCATTGCTGTTACGATAAGCCCTCATTTCTCATTTATATCCCCAAAATTCGTCATACTACATACGCGCTAACAAACGATCCTTTTTACACGATCAACGAGTTCTTTCGATTCATTGGCTCGCGCATGCTTCGTTATCGAGACCAATTTGCTTTCCGATGAATTATCGAATTTAATATTATTATATTTATCGTATTTCTCTGAGATAACGATATCGTCGAAACGAGATTTTAGCATTGCTATAAATTATTCCGGTTTTATATAAATCCGTTTGCTTTTTTTTTTCTTTTTTTTTTCTTTTTTCCTTTTTTTTCCTTATAGTAATGAGTGTCACGAGAAAAGAGAGAGATAATTCATACAATCGGATTAAAAATACTCATGTCAATTTAAAGAATATATTTTATAACTCATAAAAATATATTATTTCAAATAAGATAGATATATTTTTAATAGACAATATCACATCGATACAATGTAATTTTGTACGAGGTAATTTAAAAAGTTATTATCTTAGTAAAATTAAGAACTTAAGTTCATTTTTTCGATACTTCTTTTTTTTTTTAATTATAGGTCTCTATATCGTCTAAAGAGAATTAACGACAAGCGGAAATTATTAAAGTTATATTCGCTGGGAGCCGACGTTTTTTTTCCCTTTTTTTTTCTTTTTTTTTTTTTATTAAAATAAGCTCGTTGAAATTAACAAAAAAATTTGCGTTTTCTTTGTCATCGACAGACTTTTATTATCGTCAAATTGAAAGTACGTAGAAGAGCGTTAAAACGTTATTAAATCGAGGAAATGCTCTCGACAGGACGTTTTCTCGGCGATCGAACTCGTCGATAGATCCGACGTGTCCCTTCCATCGAGAGAGTCGCGTCGATTTCATCGTAGAAGTAGTTTCCGTTCGCGTCTCCTCTCTCTTTTTCACTTTCTCTTCCTCCTCCCTTCCACCCCCCTCTCTCTCTCTCTCTTTCATTCTCATTCGTCGATCGATGATACCGTACACCATACACCATCGTACGTATTGTATATGTATATACGTATGTATATATGTATGATTGTACGTTTATACATTGGACGTATCACGACCCATGTCCATCCGAAGCCAACGGGCTAGCAGCTTCGACGAACCATGGAAAGTACTCAAAGAGATCTCTTTGATCTCATCTCACGAAGCTCGAACAGCCAAACGATGACTTTTTTACCGCGTACAGTCACCATCAAAATTGTCGAACATTCTTAAACAATTTTCTTTTTAATTTATTTCATGTGAATTCTTATTCCGTTTGTATATATTTCTTTTCTTTTTTTTTTTTTTTCTTTTTCTCTTTTTTTTTCACACTTTAATTCTGATCATAATGGCGATTAAAATTAAGATATAATATATATTGATAAATTTGCCAATAAGTAAAAAAATATCATGTAGGACAGTAAATTTCGTTATAACAGATTTATATTATATTATTTTATCTAACAAATATGTATATATATATATATATTTTTTTTTTTCATGTCTTATTCCATGTATATAAAAAAAATTTTCTCGAAGAAAACGAAAAAGTAATGCCACGCCAAGATTAGTTCCTTGAACGAAAGCACGGATTTCTTTGATAGATGTTTTCCTTTTTATTTTTTTCTTCTTTTCTCCTTTTTTTTTTTTCATAAGTTTTGTTTAATGTTCCAGCTCTTCTGGAGTTAGTCCAAGTTACTTCGTAAATCGAGACCTTTCCGCACCAATGAAGGGAAAAGCAAAAGTCATCCCTTCTCTGTGTATTAGAACAAGTAAATAAGGCAACAGCCTCGAAACCTGTTTGCTAAAGATGAAAAGTTTCGCGTGAAGAAAGAAATGTTCAGAAAAAGGAATAGAAGGAAAAAAAAAGAGAGAGAGAGAGAGAGAGAGAGAGAGAGAAGGGAAAGAGAGAGAAAAAGAAGAAAATTCTACTATCTTCTCTCTACTCGATGCAAAATAATATCAGAAGGGTGAATTTTTCTCTAAAATCGAACGAGGATGAAATATCTTAAAGAGAGAATGGAAATCACGCGGGAGATGAATGCATAACGAGTGTAATATTATCCTGAAGGTTGTTCGCCATTTTTCGTTCGAAGTGTGTATGAAATTCAGCTCTAGATATGAACAAAATATGAAATAGAAAAAAGCAATAAAGGAACAGTGTTATCTATCGTGTACCTATCATATCGATATATAAACTTGTATAAGTCATATTCCATTCAAGTGCAATCTAACAATTAAATTAGTATGAATTAGAGTATTAGTATTAATAAACTGAACTACACATTTTTCAATTTTTTTATTTTTATATCTTATCAGGTCTAAATCGGCCTGATTTGATTTCATTCAATGAAACTATCTAGATATATGTTATTCAATTTTCACATTCAAAATCTATATATCTAATTTTACATTCCACTTCAAATGCAATATTATAATTTAAAAATATTTTCTTCCAAAAATAATAATCTTTTACGAGAAATGTGTATTATCGTATTGTAAATAAAAATAAATTGTTATATTAAGGATCAAGTAAATAATTAAAATTAAAAATATTGAATTCGTAAAAATCTTCATAGATAAAGGAATAATATTTGAAATTTTTCGATGATGCAATTAAACTTTTCAACAAGTTCTCTGTTGCAAATTTCCGAAAGGAAGGAAAAAGTTTTCAAGGTAGAAAATGAAGAATCATTAACGACCGAGATAGGCCTTTTAGTTCAATTCTAGAATAAAGTGTTATCAGACAGTATCAAACAGACATTAACCGAGATTTAGGATAGCATGAAATGAAGTCCCTTTCGAATTAATTGTATGACCCTTCTACCGAATTGCTATCCAGGACTCGAGCCAAAATCACCGTCCTTCTCGACCACGAATTTAATTCCTACGAGACTCGCACACGAATCTTCTTATTACCAGTTAATATAAGATGGAAAATCTCTTCCCTCAAATTCACTCGATCGATCCTTAACCTCGATGCCTTTTTTCGAAAAAAAAAAACACGAATATAATAAAGGATCTTCGAACTGAATGAAAAAGGAAAAGAAACAAAAAAAAAAGAAAAAAGGAAATTCATTTGTAAACTTTTTTAAAAATAATAAAATCGTTTAAATATGATTAAACGTTAATAGAAATAATTCTATTATATTATATATTTAAATATCTATTATATTATATATTTAGATTTGAAGATTAAAACTGAAATTAACATAAAAATTATATATATGAAGAATCATTAACGGAGATAGGCCTTTAGTATAAAAAAAAAAAAAATATATATATATATATATATATATATATATATATATTCGTTCTCGAGAAAATAAAAACACACTTTTCTCCCAATTACATGATAAAACTACAAATCTGTACTCGTTCGATCACTAGGAAAGAAGAGAAGAACTCATCGAGAGACTCCCAGAATCTTTCTGTCTGTCTTTTTCTCTGTTTCTCTCCCTCTCTCTCTCTCTCTCTCTCTCACTCTCTAGCTATCTACTTATTTATCTCTTTCTCTTCTATCTCTTTCAGTACGAGACTCGTTTACTTTCGAGTGGTCTCGAGGTTTGAGCTCGGATTGCCGCGGGATATCTTCGATAGCAACGACGCCCTTCGACCGATCCTTCGTCCCAAGAAGAAAAAAAAAAAAGAAGAAGACGAAGAGGAAGAAGTAGAGAAAGAGGAAAAAGAGGAAGTCGAGATTCTATACTGTAGATCAACAAAGGGGAATATCTTTTTGGTCTGCGCGCGTTATCTCGGAAAAATGGGACAAATATATCGATGAGGTTTCCTCTTCAATTTCTCCCCACTCTTCTATACTTATTCAAGGCTATCCTCTGACCTCTCTTGATCTTTCTCTCTCTCTCTCTCTCTCTCTCTCGTTCTCTCTCTTTTTCTTTCTCTTGTCGTCCTTCTCTTTCTCTTTCATTAAATACACCGATCCCCAGAGATCGAATTTTTCAGGGCGGATTGCTTTCCGTTGTAACTTTGCTTCTCTCGGTAACTGGATCTGAATCCTTGTTTGTCGACTCTCTCTCTCTCTCTCTCTCTCTCTCTCTCTCTATCACTTTTTCTTAATTTTTTTCCTCTCGCCTTTTCTTATATATCCTTTCTATCGTCTCCTGACTGTATGTCATCCTCCACCATCCTTCAGCCGTTCGATATGTAAACACGTAAACACGTGCACGCCCACATTGCACGTGAATATTTTGCGAATGGTAGAGGAAAAAAAAGTTTTGACGACGGAAAAGAAAAAAAAAAAGAAAGAAAGAAAGAAAGAAAGAAAAAAAAAACAGAAAAAAAGGAAAGAAACGAAAGGGCTGAGGAAGAAAAAGAATAAATAAATAAAAAGGTTAGAAGGAGAAAAGGATAAGGAAAAAAAAGAAAAAAGGTATAGTATTCGTCGAACTGCAGGCGACGTCTACGATTCGTACCCTTCGATTTTCGTGCCTGCGAAACGACGTTTCATTGACAGCCGAACGGTGAAATTTATGTGTCACGCGTCGAGTTGCATCCATCACCGTACGCGAAACCATTAATTCTTTCGCGAAATATATATCAGCCGTATCGATGGAACAGGAAGAGAGATCGTGCCAGACTCGCGAGTCTTTGCCAACAGAGATCGACGATCGTACCGGAGTTTGTCGTTTTAAGACTGGCCTATGGGTATAAAGAAAAGTCGACTAATGACAAATTGCCTCGTATTTCTTTTTCCTTTTTTCTTTTGTTTTTTTTTTTTATTTTTCCTTTAATTTATCGTATTCGATATAATAATATATCTCGTAGAATTACATATAAAATAATTAATAACAAAAAGGAATGATTTTATTTTCTTCCGATATAAAAACGATGTTATAATTTATATTACTTTCACTTGAAATTTTATTACACTCGTGAAAAATGTCATTTAATTTATTAAACGTAACGATTGAAATAATAAATATATATTTTACTCACTCGTTAATCCTTTGACTGCTATGGGCGCATATATGCGTCCGACGAAGGCTTCGATTGTTTACTATTGTCCCATGTGTATGTTCGGAGTCAAAGGGTTAACAGGTGCAATTTATTTGTCAGTATTAATAATTTCAAATATTGCGAAATAAAGCGAATAGAAAAAAAAACTCGAAGGAAGAAGAAGAAGAAGAAGAAGAAGAAGAAGAAGAAGAAGAAGAAGAAGAAGAAGAAAATAAAAAAGATAGGGAATAAAAAGGGCTTCCAGAAATGAAAAGAAAACTATCGAATTCTTGGACATATCGATATATATTAAAAATAACAAGAGAATATCGCAAATGGAATAGTCTCACTGGGAAAATGGAATTTTGAGTAGCTCACTCATCCGTGTAACGAGTTTAATCGGCATGGACAAAGCGGGAAAAGCATCGAAGCTGGGCATCGAGTTTGTACGCCTCTACGAGCGTCGGTACGTATGTACGAAATTCTTGTTTGATAAATCATGTATCGCCATTGTCGGTGGCCGCAGGTTACACAAAGGGTCGTAAATCGCACGTATAGAGTTGGAGCGTTTAAAAGGGATCGTTCCTGCATATGTGTTTGTGTGTATATATATGTATGTATATATATATATATATATATGTCTATAGAAGTTTACTTGTGTATGTGTATGCGAGTGCATGTATGTATACGTGTATATGGGTGCGTGCATGCATCCGCGCGTGGGACGAGGCACGATGGCGTGTGTTTTTAACGTGACACGTTCGAAATTCCGTAACGAAGGCATTCCGTGAACTCGTCCAACACGCTAATTAAATTCGCGATTACATAAACGAAGTAATTATCGAGTGGCACACGTATACGCTAGAGACAAAGGTACTTCGCGTGAAAGCTCGTCCGTTGTACGCACGAACCTCGACTCGTTTGCATTTGGAAAATAACGAAAACAATGCGAGGGCAAAAACGAAAATGACAATTTCCCCGACTGGGAAAAATATCGCGACGTTTCGAGAACGATTTTGGTATTATAGTTATAATAATTTTAAGTATAATTTTATACGGTGTCGTACATTATAAATATATATTATAACATATATCGTATAATATATTTATAATATGGTACTACCGATGAAAAGTTTATATAATCGTAATAAAATCGTCTATACTGTTATTATTTAAATTTCATTATCAAAATATATTACCGCAAATATTTTATGAGAATAATTAAAGTAAAATAATGCCTTTAAAAGGACATGTAAATTTTATCAAAATACCATAGACTCCGTGGAAATTTTAGCTTCGTATGTGTATCGTGCGCGCATGTATATATATATATATATGTATATATATATGTATATATATTATACTATATTATATTATATTCGAAAACGGTTCTTAATGATCCGACGCACCCTTCAAGCAGATTTTGTTCCTCTTGAAAACCAGTATGGTGTCGTTATACTTGGTCCCAGGAGGTGCGGTGACGTTCAGCCTGAGGGCCAAAGGAATTTCGGCGCTAACGAGACCGGAACAAGGCAGTCTGATCCTGAAGACTTGCAGGACGACGGGGACCTCGCCTTTGGCCGACACGTTCACCCTCGGAGACAGTAAAGCCATCATGCCCGAAGCTGCACCCGCCACTCTCACTACATCGTAATCCAACTCCATAGAATATGGTAACTGAAAGCAAATTTCTTTTTGTGAATAAATAACGTAACGCGAACGTTTTAGTCTTTGAAAAGTGATTAAAGGAAAAGAAAAAAAAAAGAAAAAAAGGTTAAGAAAAAAGTGAAAAAGTGTCGTCTCAAAAAAATCAAAAAATTAATAATATCGATCGTTATTACATGCGAATTACGGGTATATTCTTTACCACGATATATCATTCTTGACAAAATCAAGTAGTTCCTTAATCTAAGACTCATTTTGTTGGATATGCATGCAACGTAAATACGTTACTAGCGAACACATTACGCGCGAATAGAAATGTAATCGCGGATCGAGCTCATGAATCTATGTATTTACATACATACGTATGTATGGTACGTATCGGAAATGTTGGAATAAGCGATATCGAGTTACTAGACTCGGTTAATGAACATATAATACGTGAAAAATAAACTTTTTACGAATCAATGATTTTATCGAAAATTCACTCGAAGTACGTACATAATACGTTCCTTTTTTTTTTTTTTGTTTTCTACTACGGGTATATTCCCGCATTAATTCGGGCACGAATGTTTCACGAAAAAATTCACGCTGATTGGTACGTTGACTATTATCATATTTATATTTTTTATTTATAATTCGTAATTTATAATACGTAATTTTATTTATAATTTCTATTACGTGGACTATTCTAATCCCCCGGTCGAGGACGATCCTTGTGAAATCTTCGAAATAGAAAAGCAACACGTTTTATCCTTTTATCCTTCGATAACCTCTCAACCCATTTCCCTCCTTAAACACCTCCCCATCCGAAAACCACCTCGTTTCATCCCACGTCCCTCCCCCTCCCTTCCCCCTCCCACCCCTCCCCGGGCCACTCGTAACTACAATTTGCTAGAACGTGTGTACGTGTCCGATCTTTAGGAAAAAGGGGGAAGCTCGAGAGGATCGTAAGGAATAGTGTGTTTAGGCACGCCACAAGTTTTACGAGGCAACATAAATAACGTGGTTAGTGCTTCGTGATGCAGTGTCAACGTAACCAAGTCCGTTACTTGTGGGAGTGAGGAGAGCTGCTGGGGAGAAGTGTGGGTGGTTGGCGGGAAAGGGGTAAGCACCCCCGAGACAAACTCGTGCACGAGACCATCGTAATCTGCGTGATCGTCGCACCAGGGGGTAACTCGATGGCGTGACACCTGCCTATCGCATTTACTTGCCATCCCAGGAGATCCCCAACAATCCTCTTAATTCTTTTTTCATATATCCCTTTCAATTTTTACTTCGGTAAAATTTTACTTTGTCTAGTACGAGAATCTCCGGGTCCATCTGATGATAATATATCTTTTTTTCTCGTATAATACTATGTCTCTCTTTTTCTCTCTCTCTCTCTCTCTCTCTCTCTCTCACTCTCTCTCTCTCTCTCCTTCTCTTTCTCTGTACGTGTACTTTATCAGATGAATCGTGTCAATGAATAGCGAATGTTCTTAGAAATTTTGCAAATGAAAAAAATCGATATTTTTCTTTGCAAAACAAACATCTCACATTTATTTTCGCTATTATCATATCTAATAATTGAAAACAAAACAAAAAAAAAACAAACAAACGAAAAACCATTCCGTGGATATTAATAGGAAAAAAAAAAAGAAACTTTTATCCTACAGAAAAAATTCTTTCGTATCATAAAAAGAATTAGATTATTTAAATCTACTCCAATGGATCTCAATCCCGTTAATCACTCTAATATAAAATAAACGAAGAAGAATGTATCTATAGATTCATGGGATATGTCTACATGACCGTAGTTCTCCTAATGATAAGAAAAAAAAAAAAACAAAAAAATGAAAAGAAAAATAAAATAAATAAAAAAAAAAAAAAATTAAAAAAGGAAAGAAGTACATTCAGACTGCTTGTAAACGATGAGAAATTCCTTTCTCACTCCGCTCCTCTCCTCCCTCCCTCCCTCTCTCTCTCTCTCTCTCTCTCTCTCTCTCTCATTCCTTTTATATTTTTACGATGCATAAACGCACTGTTCTTGGTTTAGCCGATGATATACGGTTATCGTAATGAACGATCCATTTTCGCAAATAAAAGGAAACGGTAAAAAGAAGGATGAATGGCAAAATCGACTGAGTTCGTTGGCTTTACCGAAATGCAAAGTACGACGTTTTATCCGCCACCCCCAATGGCTCCTCGTGCTCTTGAAAATCGCGATTAACTACTCGAGCGGCGAACGAGACGTCCGTTCAATCTCGCGATTACCTCGACATCGAGAATGGAAGAAGAGGAAGAAAGGGAGAAAGAGGAGTAGGAGAAAGAGGAAGTGGAGGAGGGTAAAAGTCAGAGGTTTAGGGGGTCGAATTTTCGATCCGACTAGTTCGAAGAAAGGATGAGAGAGAGGGCTGGTTTAAGCAGGAACGACGCTATTCGGCTACTCTACAACGATTTCTCAACGCTGCTAGGCGTTTACTTAATATCCACTCTCGGATCCTCATAATAACGTAAAAATGTTTACCTAAGCTGCGTCTGCTTTCGTCTGACCCTCTCGAATTCATTTACTTACATTCGAAACTTTGTTGAACCTTCCTAACAGTCTTGTCCAGTACGTTCAACGTGTCTTAATGTAATAAATTAATGATATTATTTGGATTAAAAACAATTTGAAAATTTGTTCTTCTTAATTTTTTTTTTTTTTGAACACGAAATATTGTTTTGATCATTAACTTTGCGTAATGATAATTTATATAATATGATAATTTATTCGTCATATATATATATATATATATATATATATATATATTTATATATAAAAGTAATATATTTATCGAGTCTTAAATTTTCAGCATTATCATCCGTCTCATTTTTCTTCATTTTAAATTGAAATTTCTCCCCGAGCCTCTGGCACTATTTCACGTCGAAACAATATCTATTAACTATAAAGATTAACTAGAAACCATTTCTTTTTCTTTTTTATGTATGTTGTGTAAAACAATCAATCGTTCAAGAGCATAGAAAAAAAAAAAAAGAGGGAAAAAATTAAGCGAGACTGTGAATATCGGGGTAGATGATTCAGGGTAAAAGAGTAATCGCAGTAACGCCATTGTTATAGTCGATGAAAGGGAAGCCGTATAGTGACGCTCCAGTCTAGTCGAAGCGTGGAAGATAGGAAGGAAACGAGTGTGGCTTTTGAAGTCCCTGAACGACGATTTATCACGAAATTATGCGGACTACTTCGTGTTATTATCCTTGCGCGTTCGAACCGTTGCTTGGCGCCAACCGTACCGAAGCGTTGTCGAAATTTTAAGGGAAACGAGTAGCACAGGATTTATCTCAAAATTATACTTCATACTCTCGATTTGACTTTAGTTTCGTTCTCGCGTTATTATTATCTCAATGGTACGCTTTGCTCTTTCTCGTTTTACACGTAGATGTAAGATTAAAAATAAAAATGTAAATAAACATTTTATTATTATAAAAGCAATTTCGATTCTCGATTTATTAATAAATCAATTAATTAACGTTGGTTGTGAAAATTTTTCAAAAAAAAAAAAAAAAAAAAAAAAAAAAAAAAAAAAAAAAAAAAAAATAGAAATATTTTTATTTAATTTTACAAATTCATTTTTAAATTTACGCAGAAAAAAAATACAAAACAATTACGTTGATATATATCGTCAATGTTTCTATGTACCTGTCTCGTTAAAAAAAAAAAAAAAAAAAAAAAAAAAACAAAAGACAAAAACAAAAAAAAACAAAAATAAATAAATAATTAAATAAATGAAGAAAGAAAAAAGAAAAAAAGGAACATGAATTAGAAAACGAGAATCACGGTTAGCGTGTTCTTATCTATAGTTCGACCTTCTCCATTTTCCTTTATCTTTCTCGCAATAACGAAATACCACCGATCCTTTTTCCTACTAGTACAACCATATCGGAGTTTAAAGTTACGTGCTTACGATGAGACGTTGTCGATTGCTATGGAGGTTTGCTGGCACCCTTTCTACCATATCCAATCCCGTTCAGCTGGACTTCTCATATATATATATATATATATATATATATATATATATATATATATATATCGGGTGCACTAGAAATTAAAGGAAAGTCTTTGACGAAAACGAGAAGGGCAAAAACACTTTCATCGTTCCTAACATTCCTGCCTTTCTTTCCCGATCCATAGGAAAAGCGAAACTCGGTCGATTGAAAGAAGATACGTCGAAACTGGAATTTTCTCTATCTCTTTTTCCCTTTCCTACTAAAGCAGTGCAATGAACATGCCGATCGTCTTTGTTCCCTTACTTACACACACACACACACACACACACATATATATATATATAGTATATATATGTAGAACAAGTTCGTCGAAGAAGAAATTTCCTTTCTTCTTTCTTCCACTTCGTATCTAATCTTGTAATATATATAAGTACTTTGTTGTTTCTTTATGAAAAAAAAATATTTAAAAATTGAACCAGTTACATGGATAGAATCGATGGATTATCTTTTTTTTTTATCACTGTTGTTAATTTGTACTCGAACGAGATATATATATACATATATATATATATATATATATATATATATATATATATATATATTAAATAACCGAGTTATTGTAAATCAAGACCTTTCTTTTTTTTTCTTTTCTTTTTTTTTTTTTTTTTTTTTTAAGAAAAGAGCGATTTAAAGAAGTTTGAGAATCACTGGTTGAATATATTTTCACATACGTAAATACATTCATTTTCTCTCTCTCTCTCTCTCTCTCTCTTCCTCTTCTTTTCATTTTACATTCATGCAAGTATACAAGTGATAAGATTATATGCTTTAAAACGAATAGAAATAAATATCGTAAAATGAAAATCTTCGTGGGGTCATCAATCATCGCTACCTAAGGCTTAGTAAAACCATTTCTGAGCACTCGTGTCTATCGCGTTTTCCCAAGGAGATCGTCTTATCACGAAAACGTCTTAACGCGAGCGTGATCGTAGCTCATAAGGCTGACGAAAGAAACCCATACTGTTTCGAGAAAAGAAGAATTATTTCTAAGAAGAAAAGAAAACTAGATTTTATTACGCGATTTAACTGAGAAAAAAGAAAAAAGAAAAAAGAAAAAAAAAAGAAGAAAAATCAGAAAAAATAAATCTTTCGAATTAATATTCATTTCGATAAGACCTATTTGAATATGAAAATAAATATTAATCCTATTCTACATTCGAAAGTAATGTGTAACTTCACTTCTTTTTTTTTTTTTGTTTCTTTCTTTTTTGTATGAGTATAAAAGAATCAATTACTTTATTAAATACAGAAGAAATAAATAAAGAAATTTAATTGAATATTTATTGATAGACACTTTAAATAGACTATTTTATGTATATGTACAATATATATCTGCAGAATATTAATATAAATTATATTTGATAAATGTAGATATTAAAATTGTACCTAAGTATAAATATAAATGCAAATAATAATTAATTTCAATTTTAAGAATAAAAATTTTTTTTTTTCTTCTCATTTCATATCCTTATATATTAAAGGTAAAATAAAAATATCGATAATCCGATAGATTCATGTATCTATTTTTTTCCTCTTTTTGATACTTCTTTCGAATCATGCAAAGATCTTAGCTCTCGTCAGATTTCAACTGATCGATCGAAGACGTTATCGCTTTCCAGTCGAATGGACGACAGAGTGTCACCATGGTCCTAACGCTTTTCCACCATGTTTCCGCCTGTCTGTATGACCCGTTCGAAGCTCGATAGGACAATACCCGGAAGGGAGAGAAAGTTCTCAGTCAGCGTCGAATAGGAGAAATCGGAGCAACGCCGACAGATAGCTAACCGAGAGCTGGACCAAAGCGACAGGCTGGTTATCGCGAATTGGATCGCTAGTTCTCTGTGGCTTTGCAATAACGTTACTACGATTCGTTCTCCGAGAATGGATCTAAAACTTTCGTTTCAAAGATTTTCGTGAACAAACGTTTCAGATTAAGAAATATATTGAACTTAAAATTACATCATCTATCGTTAAAATAACATAAACATTTTTAAATAAATCAAAAGTTCTTTATTTTTTTTTTTTTTTTTATTCTTTTATTCGTCAGAAAGTATACGCTAAATATATATAGACGTGATATAAAAATTGAAAAAAAGAAAAAAAAAAAAAGAAAAGAAGAAGAAAGTATAATAAAATAAAATAAAATCGAATACTTGGGATGTGATATATCTATTTCGAAAAAAAAAAGATTGCGATAGAATTATAGTCTCTTTCCTTTTTATCTGTTTTGTTCCTACTTTTTTTTTTCTTTCTCTCTTTTTTTGCTTTAACTATTACAAAACTACAAAGAATACGGGTATACTTCTAGATTTGGAATAGTAAATTAATTCTAAGGTTACTTCAGCCTCAACAAATATGTGAAGAGTGTCCTTGAACATTGGAATCTACGACACTTGCCTGATGGGCTTTGAGAGAGGTTTCTGAGAGTAAAAGCAAAGACGAGGATAGAACTAGATAGAGAGAGAGAGAGAGAGAGAGAGAGAGAGAGAGAGAGAGAGAGTATGTGTTGTGCAAAGGACAGTAAATCATCTAGATGCATATGTATGGAAGCGTGAGACATGAAGAGGGAGAGAGATAGACAAGTCTAAACAGAAACGTAGATGAGGCTAGGTGAGCTGAGACTTAGCATACACATGCGCGTTTGCTTTCACTCTCACTCTCTCTCTCTCTCTCTCTCTTACTCTCACTCTCTCTTTCTCCTTCTATCTTTCTATCTCTATCTCTCTCGATGTAGGCTTTGCCTGAAGCCTAGAGGGTATATCGCGTTAACACCGAGGGTAGAAACAACTCTTACGCGACCCTCTCCGGTTCTCTCACAGTCCGTGAAGTACAGTCGAGCTAATAATTAGAACCACGCTCGTTAAATTGTCGTTCCCTCCTGTATATGTCCTTCTCTTTTTCTCTCTCTCTCTCTCTCTCTCTCTCTCTACCTCTTTGTCTCATTCTCTCTCTCTCTCTCTCTCTCTCTCTCTCTTTCTCTCTCTCTCTGTCTTTCTCTTTCCCTTTTTCCTTTTAAACGTCGGGCATTGTCCTCAAATATGACATCGCTATTATACGTACGAATGACCTATACGTACTCTTGACCAATTTTACAACACCTCCTTTTAACCCTCGACATAACGTTTAAATATAATGTTGAAGTTATGCTTTTCTATCGAGATCGTTCGAAATGGTACATTCCATATATTTTCCACGTATTTCAACGTCTGAACGACGGGAAGCTTTATTGAATTATTCAATTATACGTGGCCATACTTCTCGAACGATATTGTATTAACGACGATAATGGAATGCCGTTTGATCCGTCTAACATTCAAGAAGATAATAAATTATTATTAAAGGGTTGAACGCAGAAATTTTCTCTCGGCCGAAGAAGGATTGAGGATCTCCCTCTTTCTCGAATCTATTTGCTTACGACGACGTAACGACGGCGATGAACGCGATGAAAGGGGTTAGAAAACGAAGTGGGGTGAAAGATATTCGTTATAGTAGAAAAGAAAGAAGGGAAAGGGAGAGGGAGGCGGTAGGGTGGTAGCAAGAAAGGGTGTATGAGAGAGAGAGAGAGAGAGAGAGAGAGAGAGTATGAGAGTGAGGAGTGAGTACAAAAAGATGGTTCCCGATTAATTCATCTTCATCGCGGAAGTAACGTTAAGTCGTCCCAACGTAAACGTCATTCAACTGAAGAGGAAAATGATAAACGGAAATGATCTCTACCTTCTGCCCTTTTCATTGATTTACTCCGTTAACCCTATTCACCGGACATATGTCAAATTGACTTTAAGAACCGGCATTTTACAAGTGTAAAGATTTTTATCTTTACACTTGTTCCTTTATATATTTAATTACACAGTTGCACGTTATAAATGGTAGATCTTTATCAAGATAATATAGTATTACAGTACAAATCTAAAGTTGTAATTATACCTATTCCTATAGATGCTTTATCAAGACCGATAAAAAATGACTTTGTTACGTGTATATAGTATCGTTCCCGACCAAAGCCTTTAGAAAATTTTATTTTTCTCTTTTTCCTTTTTTGATCATTCTTTTTGATCGTTCTTTTCTTTCTTTCTTTCATCCTTTTTTTTCTTTTCTCTCTCTCTCTCTCTCTCTCTTTCACTCTTTTTTTTTTGTTCTTTTCTTTTTTCTTTTTTGTTCTTTTTCTTTCCTTTTTTTTTTTTTTTTTTTTTGACGTGACCTACCACGAACGGTACTTTCCACTTTAGTCTTTTCATAGTTCTTCGGCAGTAAGTAACGACCGTTATAATCGTCTATCTCGTTTCCTCCCCTCATCTCTCCCTTTGTTTCTTTCTTTTCCTCTCTCTCTCTCTCTCTCTCCCACTTTTTCGTGATAAAGCTTTTAAAAGCACTCACGAGAGGTGCTGAGAGAAAACAATGCATGAAGAAACGAGTTTATAAGAAATTACAAGCCATGGGCGGACAATGGCGTTCCGCAAATAAAGCAGTTCACCTGGGCTAACTTTGTTGTCCACGATCCCGTGAAAAATTGACGTTACTTCGGCGAGTGAAAAATATTTCCTACCACCAGCCTCCCTTTCTCTCTCTCTCTCTCTCTCTCTCTCTCTCTTTCTTTGTGTGGCATTTCCTTGTCAATTCATTCACCTCTCTAGGTCGACCGGTACCATTGTTATAAGCGGCGGTTTCTGGTGGCGATACGAGCCGCGGAAAAATCGAAATAAAATGGACTGTTCTCCTCGAACGTTTTAATAGAAAAGCAAACCGCAAAAGGAAATTAATTTCTTACGCGATGGACAGTCAAAAAATTTATCTCGATTGAGAACCATTCGTCGATGATTTTTTATAAACCATGACCATGCGTATCGAAAAGTAATAATAATCTTTTTATTTTTCGTACTTTCATTTTATATATATATATATATATATATATATATATATATATATATAATATCTAGAATGCTTTATTGTTGCTTCATATTTTATCATTTGATATTATTTTATAACATGTCCATGTTGTTCAATTAAATTCGAAATAGTTTCAAGTATCATAGTTTTTTTCTTTCACGTTCATAGATATTAAATGGAATTACTTAAATACATATATATATATATTTTTTTAAAATTTTTATCTTTCATTATATTTCACAATTTCGTATCTCATAAAATCACATGATTAATGGACGAATTTTGAACTTTCTCTCTCTCTCTCTGTCTCTTTCTTTCTCTCTTAGTCTCCCTTTCTCTTTCTCTTATTATACACATAGCAGATAAACAACTCATTTGTAAAGTCAAATAATGAAAATTCAGAAACGAACAAAGTCCCCAGAGTTAATCAGCATGGTTCTTTTACTCCCGTCGGTGCCGTGCCACGTCGATATATATTTTAATCCCATTTTTAATTAAAAACGAATACGAACGTTGGCAAGAGGAGAATGGAAAAGTCGAGGTAGTAGTCCTATCGTTGGTTTACGTTCTCGAACGTCCATGAGACATGAAACGCGACGAATAGTATAACAGGAACAGGATGAAATCGTGCGAGGCTAATTTTATTACGAGAAAGTCCGGTTAATTGGCGCCAGGAGCGTATAAATTGCGGCGACTCGTTGGCACTGTTCTTGTTGTGTATATATAGATATATATATGTATGTGTGTGTGTGTGTGTGTGAGTGTGAGTGAACGAGTAACCGCGCGCACACCCGTGTATGTCTATGTGTGTTCAGTTGCGGAGGGGACAGTTTGACCCTTAATGCGAAAACATTGCGTCCCCCGTGTAGCACCCGTAATACACGAGAAAGAAAGAGATAGAGATAAAGAGAAGAGAGAGAGAGAGAGAGAGAAAGAAAGAGAGAGATAGAGAGAAATCACGTAAAGGATTGCAGGAATTCCCACAGGAATCTCTTGTAACGTCTAGCTCTTTTACTCGCAACCTGACGGTCTCACCGATATTGGACTTTTGTAGTCTTTTAATCCTGCCTCCGGCTTATTACCTAACAACAGGCGAGAAAGAAAAAAGAGAAAACTTGTGTCCACGGCACGTAACCCGGACCTCGTATCGAAACTTATAAGAAACAATAACGTAGGATACGTGTATTTATGTAATGGCCATTTCGATCTCGATTCAAGCCCATGTTTTCAAACGAATTTAATGGGAATAGCTTGGTTATGTAATTATACGTCCCAGTTGTTCACATATATATATATATATATATATATATATATATATATATTTAAATTCAATCGTATTTCTTTAATATAGAGTTTCTAAATATTTTGATAATAACAACTTGTATACAACGATGTCCATGATACTTTAATATTTGGTCGAACTTAATCATTGACTTTGACTACTACGTACTTTGAGAGTTAGGGAAGATGGAAGAGAGAGCTGAGTGAAAAGGTCGATCGAAAGGCATGCGATTTGGCAAAACCGTTTATCGTCGCTCGCATTCGTAACACGAGGAGAGAACGAATGATAGAGTAAGAGAGATAGAGAGAGAAAAAGAGAGATAGAGAGAGAGAGATACAGAGAACGAAAGAGAAAATGAAAGAGAGAGAGAGAGAGAGAGAGAGAGAATGAGTGAGTTTGGAAAGACTGAAGTCCTGATGAAGGGTGGACGATTGGGTGTGGGGTACGTAGGGCAATTTTCGCGTAATTCGATGGGGCGTGATCGTCATAGCAACCCCTACTACCCCGACCACCCTCTTTGGAAGCTGCAGCCTGTTCAAACAAGCCTCAAACTCCATACCGTGCCGTATCCGTTCACTCCTCTCTGTCTCTCTCTCTCTCTCTCTCTCGTGGCTTCTCCTACTACCACTGTTTCCACCCTTCACTCCCTTCATCTCGTCTCTTCTCTTCTCTATCTCTCTCTCTCTCTCTCTCTCTCTCTCTCTCTCTCTCTCTCTCTTTCTCATTCTCTCGACTTCTCTCTTCTCTCCCAGGCAAACCTTCTCATCTCCTCTCTCTCCTCTCACGAAGCTGTCCTAACTCGAGCCTACGAGCTACTGCACTCTCGGTTTCCGCTATAATTCGTAATAATTACCTGGATTTCCCAGAGCTTGGTACAGGGCTCAATCGTTTCATTGTAATTACATGCTCGTTAGGACGTTGCCTCTTGTGTACGTATACCTAACAACTTTCGGTCGCCACGACTCGAATACAACGATACAAAACCATCTGAATACTGTTCTATCCGTCTACACTGTGGAATCTTAGTTTAGTATCGAGAACAAAGCAAACTACCGTCCGTTATTCAAGTTGTTATATATACATATATATGTAGAACGAGAGAAAGAGAGAGAGAGAGAAAGAGAAAACTTTGCTTACGTTTGAAGTAGGAAAATTGGGATGAGAAGGTGTCTTGTCTTACGAAGAAGGTTACGTCTAAGAGAAATATAGAAAATGTCACTAAGAGAAAGAGGAAAAAGAAAAAGAAGGAGAGAGAGAGAGAGAGAGAGAGAAAAAGAGAAAGAAAGAAAGAAAGAGAGAGAGAGAAAGAAAGAAAGGAAAAGAGAGAGAAAGATATATATGTATTTATATATATATAAATTACCTGCGCGTTACTCGGCGGGTATTGCCAGCCACGCTTAATTATAAAACCGATAAATTCATCCTGCGGGACATGGGACAGACGTCCGGAATCCAGGGACTTGATAAACGAGCCTCTGATCCCGACCTTCTACCTTATACGCTCGCATAGTATTCGCGACACCTACGCTTAAAGTCGCAAGACACTAGCACCGTTTCTTTTTAACTCTGTTAACACGAAACTCAATCTTCTCGGATATCCTTTCTTATCGACACCAATCAATTATTATTATTTCGATTTTATAAACTATCTTACTTTCAACATTTATTCCAAGGCAAAATATCAATGGATAATTAAAAAAAAAAAAAAAAAAAAATTTTGTGCAATCGATACATTCTTCATTTTATATAATATCTTTAAAAAACGGAACCGCGTTTGAAACGAATAAAGAAAATAAACATGTTTGTGCAAAATGTAAGTGTACAAACAAACAAATTGTGCAATCGAATGATATTAATATAGAGTACAGTCATGTACAAGTCGTTATTGTTATTCTCTCTCTCTCTCTCTCTCTCTCTCTCACATACACACACTTTCTTTATCAATACATCTAAGGCAATATATTCTCGCCTCACTGAATCCTTTGCGTCGATCGATTCTCTTCCAAGCGTGAAACGTATGGTCGAATCTGGTGCTGCATTTGCGTTACCAAAGACAGCTAATTGCAATCGTGTTTACGACCAACCGTTTATCCTTCGCCTTTGGCTTATCGATAGATTTTCATCGTTGTTATGAGGTAAGAAATATGAAATGTTTTATAACGAGACAATGAATAAAATTATTATAAATTACAATAAATAATAAATTGTTCTTCTTAACTTTGCGTATTATAAAAGGAAGGAATTTTCAATTCGATTTTGTCGAGAATGAATGTGACCTTTTCTTTTTTCGATAAATTATATAAAATTCTTTTTTATTTCATTGCATTACATTGATAAAATAATTCAATATGGTATTGGAATTGAATAAAAGAATCGTTCCATTGTCGAAAGCATTTTCATAAACAAGAGAATGTGGAATATGTAAACTAAAGGTACAAATTAAAAAGTAATTTATTTTATTTTTTCATTTCCTTTCGTTAAAAATAATTTCCAATATTACTAAACGCTTGAATATAAGAAAGATGAAAGGGAAAGAAAATTTTTAATTCGTATAATTTTCGTTACTTTAAATAGAACTATTAAGTGACTGTTACATAAAGTACATGAATTTTCTACAAGCAATCGAATTTCAAGTCACGTTGGAAGTTCGCGATAACGATGCGTGAATTTCATCGATTAACTCGACGTTACACAGACTGTTTTGCCTCACTTAGCACGCATCTATCAGACGGTTGTTACGCGTCTACGTGTGTTAGCATTAGCACGACACCTCGCTCGTATCATTTGTCCATTACAGCGATGAATCATTAGCAGGCTATCCTAACTCGTTCAATTCGATGATACTCGACTCGTTCGAAGTAGATAATCGCTTTTAAGTCAGCCCCTTAAAATCATTCCAAGAGTTTATTCCTTTCGAGTACCATCATTTGATTCCCTTCTTCTCGTTAATTCAGAAATTGAGTTTCTGCGTTAATGAGACGTTTTTGGTGGATTTAAGAAAAAAGAAAAAAAAAAGAGAGAGAAAAAAAAAGAAAAGAAAAAAAGGCAAAAAAAAAAAAATACGAAAAAAAAATCGATCGAACAATTATCGTACATTGTAACGTAGATTGAAATATGTCGTATCATTGTTTTAGTTGTGACTTAAATCTGATTTTTTTTAAATATACTATATCATCAGTTTTTAACAATATAGAAGGAATATACCTGATCGTTATATACCAGTTTAATAATATTATCAATTTTTTTTATTCTATTCAATTTGTAAATAACAGAAATCGTGAATTTTATTCGACGAAGATAAAAGTGGAAAAATCAAAGTATCAAAAAAATAAATCTTAGAAAAGAGAGATAGCAGATAATAGGAAAGAGATAATATTCCGTTGATTTCGAAGGACGCGTCGGTTGCAAAGGGCGGGTACTCAATTTGGCGGGCTTCCAGATCGGACAGATGTCCCTAATTCTACGTTTGATAAACGACCGTCTGATCCCGACTTTCCTACGAGCGTTCCATGCTCGTTTCTTCGACGAGCCGTTCAAACGTAGATAGGAGTTTAACCAGACACCAAAGATCTCATCATCATCTTCTATAGTCGTGAGAATGTGACTACGTTTCTTCGTCCTTCGACCAAGTCTGTAATTATGCTTTTCTGGTGAGTCGACACCAAGACTTACGGGAACTCGACAACGCAACGATCACCCCGACAGAAATTGTAAGCCGATCTCTGACTTTTCAGGAAGTAACAAGAAGAGAATTTTCTTCTAAGATCCACTAAGAAGTTTACTGTGATAGAGAACGGCGAACAAAACTTTATTCGTTCTCTTTCCTTCTCGATTTTATCAAAGCCGAAACTCTCTCTCTCTCTCTCTCTCTCTCTCTCTCTTTCTCTCTCTCCCTCTCTATCGTTTCTCCTTTTAACCTTGTGAACATAGTTTACACTTGTTAGCGAAAGAATTTTTTTCCAGGTTTTTGCAATGCCATGATAATGCAAGGAAGAGGAGAGAAAAAGAGAGAGAGAAAAAAGAGAACACAAAGGACGAATTCAATTTTATCAAGGAGCTATTAATCATTGTTCTTTTTAAAGTGATTTTTAAAAAAAAGAAAATTCTTAATGTAAAAAAAGTCCGAATAGGTTCTTTTCTTTTTCTTTCCTTTTTCTTTTCTTTTTTTTTTTTTTTTTTAAATTATTGTCTCTAAAGAAAACAGAATGACTTTTAAAGAGATTTATTCTGAGCCGTTTAATTTCGTTCCATAGATAATAAAATATATTTAACAGATTAGAATTATCAGTAATAATAAAATAAAACATTCTTAATGCGTGAAATGTATTGAATAAAAACGTATATAGTCGATAACATCCACGACGATTTCATCTTCCGTCGTTTAACCGCTTCGACGATCATCGAAGTGGTTCTCTGGTCGTTCCTACCCACTCAAGATATTAATTCCCAAAGGGCTTAGCCGGTTCCTCCTACTCGAAGGTTTCTCCTACTCTCAAATATTTCTACAAACTTTCTCTCTCTCTCTCTCTCTCTCTCTCTCTCTCTCTCTGTCTCTCTTTCTTTCTTTGTCTCTCTGTTTTCGATGTAACGGGTGTCTCTGAAATAACAATTTAAAAAAATGTGAACAACTAGTTCTCTCTCTTTGTCCTCTACTCTCTCGATATTCTTTTCTCTCTCTCTCTCTCTCTCTCTCTCTTTCTCTCTTCCTCTTTCTACGTTGGTAATATAGAGAAACGTGCACAAGTTCAGTAACTATGAGGGAACCTATCGCAAGGACAAATTTCCTCATCTAACTTTTCGCAAGGAAGATGAGGCGATCGCTCAATGCCAGCCAGTACTAACGCTTCCATTCTCGATATAATCTCCATGGCCTCTCTTCTCCTTTCTCTCTTTCTCACTTTCCATGAGGGACCTAGCACACGGACTTTCGTAAAATTAATGACGTAATCTAAGAGTTTTCTATAGAGAACTTTGCCGGCGTCTCTTCCGAGCTGCCGAGACGAAAGGAATTTATAGGTAAGCTACGTTAGACGAGTACACACGCGTCTTCTAACTTTCTACCAACATCTTTCTTCTCGATCCAGGATTCGATCGCCTTTAAAGTGTCCTGGATTCTAGCAAATGAGACGATTTTTTTTGTTTTGTTTTGTTTTTCGTTTACCCTCTTTTATTCTTTTGTTTTTTTTTTTTTTTTTTTTTTTTTTTCTTTATTTTTAACAACAACGGCAATGTTTCGCGATCGATCTTTTCTCTTTTAAATGTTATATTTGTCGCCTGATTTCGAACGTTTTAATTTTCATCAATCCAATTTTGTACTTTTAACGTTCTCTCGCTAATTATATCAATAACGATATCGTAACAATTTTCCATAGAAAATTATCGACGGTCCATATAATCGAACACATTAATATTAACGAACGTTTATCGTTTAAAAATAATTTTCTTTTAAATATTAGTTACGTTCTGTGATAATTAAATTTTTATTCCCTTGGAGATTAACATTAAACGTGTTTCGTATCTTTGAAAGGATTAAAAAATTTACGAAACTTAAGAACATATTTGGGTGCATTACGTTAACGAAATATTTTTATTATTTAATAAACATGTCTTTTAAAAACGTAGACGGTATAACGTAATATAAGTAGATGATATAAAATTGTAATCTCAAGGAGAAAGAGAAAGACAAAACTAGGAAACGTGACACAACCACAGGCCCCATTCTCGTAATTCCTTTCACGTGAGACCAAAGGAAATACAGAAAGGTTAGAAAATTGGTAGGAGGAAGAAAGGAAAAAATAATAGAACCATTTCACGGACAGGTAGGCGTGTTTTTCTTTCGCGTTACAATTACCCGGTTAGGTTAGTTTTAATGATCGTTTTTCAAGAGGAGGACGTTAACGATCATTCAAGCCCTTCTCACCCTACATTAAAAGGGGTGAACCGTCTCGACATCTTACGCTCTTACGCTTAATTTACACGCTACAACGCGCGTAACTCCTTCTCGTGAATGTCTTTCTCGTCTTTTTCAGGCTGTAGAACCATCATTTTCATTCCTTCTTTCGTTCTTTCTCTTCATTTTCTTCTCTCTTTCTTTCTCTCTCTCTCTCTCTCTCTCTCTCTCTCATTTCTTGTGCAAGCTCGAACGTTGAAAAGTTTTATATTCCTCGGTAAGCAAAGAAATTAGTCGCCGTGGTTATCCCGTTCCGAGCTGTTTCGTGGCGAGAGCATGCAATTCAACGAGTTGAAATTGAATCTCCACGAGCTTAAGCAGGCCACGAGTGGTGGTGGTTGTAGTGGTAAGTAGACTGGGTTGTTTCGCTCTCTTCCATGGAAAATAGCTCGCAAAGTTTCGCGTGGAAATGCCGAGGCCCTTGACGTGGCAAATGAAATTATTAAAACGTCAACGCCACGTACCTCGACGATGAAGGCCATGACGAAAGTGAAAGAAATAAAGAGAGAGAGAGAGAGAGAGAGAGAGAGAGAGAGAGAAAGAGAGAGAGAGAGAAAGAGTATGCAAGCGTATCTATAAAAACGTAATTTCATTTCTTTATAAATCAACTCGAAATTGGTAAACTTATCGATTTAAAAAATCAACTTCGATTACATCTTTCAAATGTTATAATTAGTACCGATTAAAGATTCATTTTAATCTTCGTATCTATTCATTAATTAATATACGTCATAAATATCAAATGCAATGCATTTTCTCTTTCATTATCTCTTTAGAAATTTGTTAAAATTATTTCTAACAAATATCAATACTATTATTGAAAAAAATTACTTTAACTACAATATAAAATCTATATACATATATATATATATATGTATATGTATTTGTTTACTAAATATAACAAATGAATGAAAAAAATGAAAAAATTGATTTTGAGTTAAACAATAAACGATCGAGACTAAAAGCAAAAGCTTAAGTTGATCTAAGTTGAAGTCTAATCGAGACGGAAAGATAGGACAGAAGGAGAGGACAAAAGAGAAAGAGAGAGAGAGACGAAGAGAGAGAGAGAGAAGTTGCAGTGCTCTATTATGCATTCACCCTCTAGGAAGGACCTGCTTTCTCTCTCTCTCTCTCTCTCTCTCTCTCTCTCTCTCTCTCTCTCTCTCTCTCTTTGTCTCTATCTTTCGTCGTGTAGTCTCTCGTATACCTTAACATAATAAGGCTGTATTATGCAGCATATACAAAATTTCCAGTTTAAACGCGAACCACGTTCGTACCTTAAGGCCTCGTACTCTCACGAACGGTCGCTTTTCTACGAGAAAGTTAAGCTACGAAAAGCGCACCTTACGTGACGCTGCCAGTGGCGAGTCCCGCCAGCTTTATCGGAGATAATGCCGATCGTATTTCATTTTGAAATATTACGAAATTCAACTCTACTGCAAAAATTCTTTCTTTCCGTCTCTCTTTATTTCTCCTTTTGCAAAAGTATTGTTACACTCTGCTTGATTCATTTTTAAAATGGAACTTCCATTGGGACGTCTACGAAAAGACATTGAAGTAACGTTGAAGAATTTATTATCATCTAATCATTAAACAATATCGTAATTATAAACTTGTTTAATATTATACGTAATATTTTTATATATAACGTAATATTTTTGAGTTTTTTTTTTCTTCCTTTTAATAAAATTTTATATTAAATTATATATTGATTAGAATAATTCAATTGATTCGAATAATTTATAAATACAGCGTATAGTATCTTAAATAGAGATAATGATAAGAAGAAACGGAGGAAGGATATATCACCGAGAGGAGGCGTGCCCCAGTCTCATTCCTCATGGAAAATATATTTTCGGAGAAATTACGCGAGTCCGGTCTCGGGTTACGGGCGATTATGTCGCATAATCCGTGGCAGGCGCGTTCATCGGTGGTCCGTGGGGTGCGACGGGTAGACTTGGGGTGTCGGATGTCCCTGCGGCTGATATTCCCTGTTATCCGAAACACGAGGCTGTTATCTCACAGGACTTACCATACGGAAGCCACGAAGGGCTCCGTAGTGCCCTATGCGCGTACACATCACCTGCCCTCCGCCTACTCTCCTGTAGGATTATCGAGAACGTACCGAGCATTAATCGGTTCGCATCAACGATCGTGATCTCGTTGAATTTCCAATTAATTCCACACTGTCCACCACCCTATTCACCATACGATATTAATACCATTAGTAAATTCTCTTTCTCCTTTGTTATTTTCTGTTTAAGGTATTTACAAAAGAAAAGAAACAAAAAAAAAAAAAAAAGAAAAAATATTGATAATCGTGGTACATATTTTGATCTGTGTTTCATGAAGAGAGATAAAAAAGGAGAAAACGTTTAAAGAAGAGAAAGCTTTTGAATTTTTATTTATTGATTTAAATTAGGTTAACGATCATCGAACGATTCTTCTTCTTTTTTTTTTTTTCTTTTTTTTCTTTCTTTTTTTTCTTTCTTTCTTTTCAAAAGAATTCTCTTAGAAAGGACGACATTTAATTTGAAATCGTCGATTGAATATATTATACATGTTTTATAATCGATAGTAATAAAAGTAATACTATAAAGATATCAAAGAGGAGAGTTATAATCTCGTATTCGTTTGTAAACGTCAATGACCATCGTTACGATTTCGACAATGTCTATACCACTGTTTGCCAACGTGCACGAAAATACGATCGATTATTTACGGCCGCAATTTAATTAATTAACGGCAGCCGCGGTAATCGACGGTTACACGCGCGCAACTATCAAAATGAAATATCGTAGATCACGTATTTCGGCGCTCTCATATGCATCGGGAACGACGGCAGGTCATAAATTCGTAATGAATGAGCTAACAATCGAAAGGATTTGTGTGTTCATTCTATTTTTCTTTTCCCCTCCCTATTTCTTTTTTCTTTCAACGAGAACGCCACTTTGAACGCACCAAATTCATTTCCTTGGTGATGAAAAAAAAGAAAAAAAAATAAATAAATAAATAATTAAAAAAAAATATATATATATATATGTCAGAAGGAAAAATATTTACTCCATATACACACTTTTATACATTTATACACGTATTGAATATTTATTGTAAAAGAAAAGGATTATTTAAATAATTATATTTTGATGCGATCAATATATTGAAACAATTTCTACTGATTATCTTCTTTCGTTTTATCCTCTAAAGCTTTTCTAGGACAATCTTCCCGATTTATATAACACGGTTCCTTTATAATTACAATTCGTCTTTGTCGACAATCGTTTCGATGGCATCCCTTTGGCCCTTTGACCTCTCGATGTTGGAAAGATTAAAGAAATCGATGATTCGAAGATATAAAGGATTTTCATTTCCAGCTTCTTTTACTGGCTGTCGATTTTCAATTTGACTTGTAATAAGAAAGTAAAAAGAAAACGAAGTAGGTCATTAAGATTGATGTATTTGTAGCTAGAAAATAATGGTTGCTGATCTAAATTGGGTCATTTATTTTTTGAAATGAAGAGAGATTGAGATCATTTATTTTTTAAAATGAATGACCTCAATCTCTCTTTCTCCATAAATATATATATATATATAGACAAAAAGTTCTTAAACGAGACTTTCAAAACTAATTTTTTTGTCAGATTATAAAACTACAAATCGGGAATCTTTTTTACAATCTGAAAAATATTATTCTAAGAAAGTTTCATGAAAGAGTATCTAATTGATGGTAAATATTACTTAAAAACATTAGGCCCACCAAATTATACCTTAAATCCAAACTAATTTTATATTTAAAAATTCGACGACCTTATCAATAGAAATGATTGAAGATTAAGAAAATGAATGTTTCATATCTGTAATAAGAAAAAAAAAAAAGAAAAGAAACAACTTTTTTTATTTTATTTTTTGTTTATTCTTTTTTTTTTCTTTTTTCCTTTCAATTTCATGTCCATCAAATTTCAAACGTTTTGGGAATAAACTTGAATTCAGGATGATTTGTGAATCATCCACTTGTTAAGCGAAAGCTCCTTATCACTTCTTCTTCCCCCTTATTGTTAGCACCGTTCTCCGCGAATAGCAAAACCAGAAGAGGAGAGAGTTGGATGTTGTGTAAAATGGGGTGGATATGACAGGGGTAGATGCACGACCACCCTAGGGCGACAATTACTTGTAATACCGTCGGTCTCTCGAGGCCGATGGAAACTCGATGGGGCGTACTTTCGTTCCGAAAGAGAGAAAAAAAAAAGGATATTATTGCCATCTAAAGCAATAGAGCATACACAAGCGCCCCTATCTACAGTCGTACACCAAAAAAAAGGAAGGGGCGCGAGCCTTGCACCCTCATCTTATCGTGAATTCGACGTTACTCGATCGCCCGAGCAAATCTTATACCCTTCGATTTCGGTTAGATCGAACGTCAGGATAATTGGGACAATCGGATGGACAGTCTCGATTCGAACATACCAAGGGAAGTTTGTGAAATGAGACGATCTCGAACGACTAATCTTAAGTAACACTAATACTTATAATATCAGCCGATTGTATTCCATGTGAAATTAAAAAACGTGTATGTATATATATATATATTTTAAGATTCGAATGGTTTGATATAAATAATATAGTTTAACAAAATCAAGAAATAACCAAGTAAAAAATATTGAACAAAATGTTTGTTATTAGACTTGCGTCGAGTATAAGTGAAAGAAATGTTATTAATTATAAAGAAACAATGTATAAATTTTATAAACAATATATATATATATATATAAGAATCTTTTAAAAGATTAAAAATATAAAAAAAATTTCTTATAGTTTTAATATCTTTTAAAATCAACATAGATTCGTACTTTTACTTTATTTCAAAATATACTCGACGATTTATAGAATATATAATTTGTATTTTACTATATATCGATTGGTTCGAGTTCTTTGATAATCAAGGAAAAGTAATAAATTGTTATGAGTCACGAACGAATCACATCAAACGATTTGTATAGATAACCAGATTATCGATACACCAAGATCATCCGAGATTGTCTTTATCGATATCCACGAGTAGAAACAGCGATGGTGAGTCAGACATTGCGAAGGGACGAGAACGTAAATTCCCTCGCACGACTAGAAGTTTTCGTGAACACAGATGAACGGATAGACGAACGATACAGCACGTGTAATTGGGGTTGCGACCCTGTTACGCGAATAGACACGTTCAACTACTAGATATGTATACATACAATATAAACTTGCAAATCTCTTGGATATCTACTCCAATTTGATTTGTCTATTTAAATATCGATTTCTATATTTTCTCGATGATAAATCTTGTTTCGTTAATTTTATAACTAAATAAATAAAATAAAATCTATTACGTATTAGATATTCATGATTTTTATAATAGACCACGAGAGATATATGTAATAACTTACTATTTATGATAATTATATACGCTACGTTTCGCGTTGAAATTCGTTCACATTAAATTCAGTGCAATTATTAATTGCGACTATACTATGGAATATAAATGTTTAATATTTGTCCTCGTTTCATGTTAATTCAAATAAAATAAATGAGATCTTTGTAAATGGTAATATACATTGTTACGCGTTCAATGGTTTATTTTATAATCATGACTGATTATTATTATGATTTATAATGTTTTAATGTAACATTTCATATTTAAATTTTCATTTATAATAATAATGAAATCGTAAAATTTTGGCATTGAGCATTCATTAAAATGAAATCGTACGATCGATTTTCGTCGAATCGGTTCGACGAATCGAAACATTTTTTATTAGCTCGACACGGTAGAAAGCAATCGATTCGTAATGGGATGCAAATTGTTCCGTTCAAAGGCGAATGAAATTATGGAAGCGTCGAAGCATTCGACCGTATACGAGGAGACTCCCTCGCATACGGGTACGCGTCGTTGCATTTCCCTGATGATTGAATCCTACCTCGCGTTTCTACCTTCTGCGTTTTACGTCGGTACACTTGCGACATTTATAAGATGATCGTGACGTTATCCATATTGATAAAAAGTATGTACCGTTACTGATTTATGTCATTCAAACTTTTTCGTGAAACTTAATTAATTATTTAATATTCTACATTGTTAAGTGTGATTATAATTTGATTTAATTCGATATAATTTGAAATTAAACGATAATTAATTAATTTCTTCGGATTAACATCATATCCCAAATATTCGTATTAGGTCATTATTTTTTGACCATCACATATCGCAATTTCAAAATATTGAAATATTTTGAAATATTGATGTTTTAATTCAAAGATCGATATTTTTCTTTTTTTTTTTTTTTTTTTAATTTTATCGGATTTGCTATTGCATATGGATATTTGTAAAATAACGTTTTCACCGTGGATTATATCGTATTTATTTGTAGTTAACATTTAACACGAATCATATACAATATAAAGACAAAGTTTTCTATTATTTTATATGGATAATCATTATATAACTATTATATTTCTATATGATCATGTTCGTGTGAATTCATTTAATGCTTTACGATTAAAATGGGGGTATACATTTCAAGAATTTGAAATGAGAGAGATAAGTGAAAGGAGAAACGATAGTCACGTAGTCACGATTTCCTTGTCGTTTAATGTCCGAACGAAGTCACGACTTTTCGCGTTTTCTCTTGTCCGATTGGATAGAAGAAGGAAGAAAGACGAGGGTGGGAGGTGGTGGTAGAGGGGTGTTTTACAGGGTGAGTTCGGTTTCCTTGGTAACTAAAGGGGGAAAGTAAAATCGAGGCACGGACTGCCACTCTCCCATCGCTTGTTTGTATTTCATATTGATAGAGTATTGATATAGTCCTCGACCAAGTCCTCCACCTTCTCTCATCGAACACCCTCTTGCTAAACTACCGTGACGATGCTCTAGAGCCCTCTCTACGCGTTTCTGTATGTATACACGTGTATGTATCTACTTATGTACATATGTATCGATATATATATATATATATATATATATATATATATATATATATATAGTCGCGTTCATTTAAACGAGCATACCATGACTTAACACTTAAAGGACCACTACTATCTCTCGCCATTTGATTCAACTGACCAAGCGAATATTTAACATGTTTTATGCAAATAAGATCTATATTTATCTCGTGTATCTATTAACATCTGCAATAAGATATAACATCTGTGATCATGGAAGATAAAACGATAACTATTAAACCATATCTGTTTCAAAATATGTTCGATAGAAAAGTTATATGATTTCAAAACCACCGATTGATCCAGTTTAAAACTAAAATATTGGTATTTGTTTTGAAACAAAATAAAACGATTGAATAAAAATATTTCGAATATAAAATCTAAAGTGGTGGTTGTATTTAAAGGATAAA
This sequence comes from Vespa mandarinia, assembly GCF_050613455.1. NCBI lineage: Eukaryota > Metazoa > Arthropoda > Insecta > Hymenoptera > Vespidae > Vespa > Vespa mandarinia. Next base: position 4,386,772 of record NC_140816.1, on the reverse strand, counting down.
AAATAAAAAATAAAAAAATAAAATAAAATAATATTCATATTATCACAATTAATTTTACATATACTCCGGTCATCGACCTTCACTTTCTCTTCGTTTATTATTTCGTTTCAGCTTTAACGGGAAAAAAATATTCTTCGACATTTAGTCTTTGGCGATATAAAGTTTGACGACGATATATCCAATGGGAAAGAATAAAAAGAAGGAAAAAAGACGTGCGTACATACCGGGTGACCGGCTAGACTCTGCCAGGAAAATTCAAGATCTGCTATATTCGCTGGCACCGGAACGACAAAATTCATGGCGTACGCGTTGACCACCCCCTCTCTGACGTAGTACAATTCCGCCTCGAGTCCTGAAAGCAGAATATGCCAGAGAACGGATATCGATCGGACGATCAATTATGAAAAAGGCATGGGCCGACGGCGGCGACGGCGTTGGCGGCGGCGACGGCGTTGGCCGATGCGAGGGCAAAGTTCTTCTTCTTCTTTCTATCGACTAACTTTTCCCTTCTTCTCATCCTCTTATTACTATCACTAGTATAACAACTACTATTATTATTACTACTACTACTACTACTACTACTATTACTACTGCTACCACTACATTTAATCTTACTTCTTTTGTTAGAAAGAAACGACCTATCACGAACTATGCCACGTGCAGCCCTTAGGAAAGGTACATAAATTTACGAGTACGATGACCACCAGGGTTTATAATTTTACGTTATTTCTAATCGTTGTTCTCGTAAATTCTCATAAGTTTTAATATAATTTAAAAAATATGCCGACATTTTTCTTTCTTCTTTTATTTTTTTCTTTTTTTTTTTTTTTTTTTTTTCGTAACAAACCCATGTCTATATAATAATATAAGGATGATCGTAAAAAATTTGAAATATCGAAAATCACATCGTTCTAACCACGTAAAACGTTTTGAACGTATCGTAAGAAGCTCTTGATGGTTATTACCACTGTGCTCACCGGATCGTGAAATCGTATATATTGTGAAGTTATCTGCCGTAGTAAATATCTTGAGTATTCAACGTATGGATTTTAAGATGTGAATATCACGAGAAACATAGAATAAAAATAAAAAAAGAGACATGCATTGAAAGAGACGTAACAATCTTTATTATACTCACTGAGAGATAACTGATCTGATTAATTACATCTTATATACAATTTGAATTAATATTGCAATGGTTATTGCAATGTAAATCTTAGTTAAATATTTTATAAAATAGTAAATCAATTTCTTTTATAATTTTTAATCTAGTATATCATTATATTTGGAACTTTATTGTTTTGTGTAACATTATATTACAAAAGAGACAAAATTTTCTTTTTTAAATTCTTCATTTGAGATGTTATGTAATTTTTTAAATTTACTATGAATAATTAATAAAAGGAAAGCAAAAAAAGAGAAAAGATTATATATACGTAGAAAGATAAAGAGATAAGGGATAAAGGAAGATGAAGAAATAGAAAATAGGAAGAAATCAAGAGAAAAGAGGAGAGAGAGAGAGAGAGAGAGAGAGAGAGAGAGAGAGAGAGAGAGAGAGAGAGAGAGAGCAATGAAGAAGAAAAGAAAAGCTACCGTATCTCTATCTCTTTCATTTTCTTTTCCTCCTTTTTCATAGTACGATCTTTCGTGTGTGGATCATCGTCTGAAAATCCCTTTCGTGGATTTGAGCGTTACTCGTACGTGAATACATTGCACGTTTCTACACACTACCATAGACATTCCCTACATTTTCCTCAATCCTCGAAAATTCCGTGGATAGGTAAGACGGGAAGGTCAGAATTTTCTCAGCCCGATCTCAGCATCATTCGTGTCTACATTCACGTATGACTACGCAATTCGATATCTCGCTGGTGAACGATATCCAGAGATGTTCCTCTAGTAAATATATTTACATACAAATACACATACATATATCTAGTATGTATAGGGTTACTTGTATTTATATTTATACGTGTATACATACATACGTATATACATATGTAAGAAATATACGCTACAACGTAACCATGGAAACGCTTTCTCTTCATGATATCACGATAAGACGTTTTTGACGATGTGAAATATTCCGATTTGAAATATACATATGTATATGTATGTATATGTGCATATATCCCTTGAGACCGAAAAAGACTAAAAGAGAAAGAGAAAGAAAAAGGTAAAGAGAGAGAAAGAGAAATGAACAAATACTTCTAGTTTCCTTGGTCGACTATACCACGTTCAAACAAATCTCTTGTATAATGTCCTTTTGCACGAACGTATCTGAGAGTAGGCTTTTGATATATCTTATATATCGTGTATATATAAGGTATAGCTATAATTTTGATTTTACTTTGAATATTTTCGTTCTTTTTGAAGATACAGAAGAAACAAAAGTTGTTTCTCTGTATTTTACAAAAGTTATATAGGTATGAGGGAGGCAATACTATGGCAGTAATAATTTTTCTTGCAGATGGACGCTTTGTTTTTATTTTTTATTTTCGAATGAAATCATATATTTCTAATAGCATTAGTCTGATGCACCTTAACATTCTCTATAAAAAAAATATTAATCTATGTATGTCGGAAGGTTATCAATTTATAAACGTTTACCCTGCGTTTATTCTACATTTATTCTGGTCTTACTTTGAGCTTTTGGTTCAAATCTTTACGATTTTTAATTCCGGAGATATACCAATGTAAATGAAAAAAAAATGGCTATTTATAATATAGAAAAAAAATTTTGTAATTGTTAAAAAAATAATTTGTTTATTAATTGTTCATTGATTTATGTGATTTTTATAAATTAGTCGCCATCTGAATTTTTAGTTGGTAAAATAATATGAATTTATTCTGTAAGAATTTGTTTATAAAAATTGTTTATAACAATTTGTTAATTAATTATTAACAATACGCTTAAAAAATAAAAAAAAAAATCTACCCTTTAAAATGATATTAGAATCAAGTCTCTACGACTTTTAGTTCTGTAGATATTCTCATGTAAATGAAAAAAAAAAATGGCTATTTATAATATAGAAAAAAAATTTTGTTATTGTTAAAAAAATAATTTGTTTATTAATTGTTCATTGATTTATGTGATTTTTATAAATTAGTCGCCATCTGAATTTTTAGTTGGTAAAATAATATAAATTTATTCTGTAAGAATTTGTTTATAAAAATTGTTTATAACAATTTGTTAATTAATTATTAACAATACGCTTAAAAAATAGAGAAAAATTTGCCCTTTAAAATGATATTAGAATAAAGTCTCTACGATTTTTTGTTCCGAAGATATTCTCATGTAAATGAAAAAAAAAATGGCTATTTATAATATAGAAAAAAAATTTTGTTATTGTTAAAAAAATAATTTGTTTATTAATTGTTCATTGATTTATGTGATTTTTATAAATTAGTCGCCATCTGAATTTTTAGTTGGTAAAATAATATAAATTTATTCTGTAAGAATTTGTTTATAAAAATTGTTTATAACAATTTGTTAATTAATTATTAACAATACGCTTAAAAAATAGAGAAAAATTTGCCCTTTAAAATGATATTAGAATAAAGTCTCTACGATTTTTTGTTCCGAAGATATTCTCATGTAAATGAAAAAAAAAATGGCTATTTATAATATAGAAAAAAAATTTTGTTATTGTTAAAAAAATAATTTGTTTATTAATTGTTCATTGATTTATGTGATTTTTATAAATTAGTCGCCATCTGAATTTTTAGTTGGTAAAATAATATAAATTTATTCTGTAAGAATTTGTTTATTAAAATTGTTTATAACAATTTGTTAATTAATTATTAACAATACGCTTAAAAAATAGAGAAAAATTTGCCCTTTAAAATGATATTAGAATTAAGTCTCTACGATTTTTTGTTCCGAAGATATTTCTATAAATGAAAAACGTTTACGTTGACCCACTAACCTATATAATTTCATCAATTGGATCAATGACGTACTGACCTATATAAATTCCAAGAATTTACGACGCTCAGCTGATCAAATTACTATTACTATACTATTACTACGAACAGGTGTTGTATACGAATCATGAATGAAAATCTTTCGAAGGCGATATCTTCGGAACGGAATGTCGTAGAGACTTGAAACAAGTACCATTTTCAAGTGTAAATTATGCTTTATTTATTTAAATATTGTAATAATATCGATATAATATAATCGATTTTATTATTAATTTTTTAAATTGAATTCTTTCTTTTCTTTTGTAATAAAGACATAACTATAATGAAATCATTTGAATTTTTTATTGTAATTATATAAATTTTATTATGATTATATAAAATAAAAGATGTAAGATTTATTAATAATCAATAATATTCGAAATTGAAAGATCGAAAAATCGAAAAATTTCTTTTTCTTAAAATATTACTACTCTTACTACATTTTACTGCTATCTCTATATATAATTTCTTTCTAACATTTACATTAAAATATCTCCTAAACTAACAATTTTTTGGCAATACATGGATTGATACTTTTTTATTGAAAATGTCGAGCTACATGGACCAGTGCCAAAATATACAAGGTGATCAAAATGGATGTAGAAAAATATATAATTTTTCTTAAAAAAAAGAAAAAAAAAAAAATAATATCATTTTGTCTTCGATCCATCTCTAATATAATAATATTTATCCATTTATTCTCGATTTAATAGTATCTTTTACTATATGAAAAACAAAAAAAAGAAGCATGGGATATCCTGATCCTTCGTTTTAATAATAATCGCGAATAATAAAATATAATCTATATATTATTTTGTTAAAGTAGCAAAGTTCAACGAGACGTCAAGATGGATGTAAATTTATTTTAATATTCATCATACAAGTTGAATATTTAAATTTTATAAAAGCATTTGGAAAAAAAAAGGGAAAAGGCAAAAAAAAAAAAAAAAAACAGAAAAAAAGAAACACGTGTAAAAAGATCACTTCGTATTTTATGTCATTGTTAAAATGTATAGGTATCAGTTTTTATTTATAAAATTCATCTCATTTAATTAATGCGACGAATTTTTAAATTCTCCTCGTCAAAAAAATTATTCAATTAGAAGAAAAAAAAAAAAAAAAAGGAAAGTCTTCATATTTCTATGGAATAAACTACGGATACTTACTAAAAGCAATGATTTGCTCTTAAACGAGTAACAAGTTGTTCATGAAGAGAAGACATCCATTTATAAAGTCGAAAATGTCCTCACGCGAATGGCGTTCGTCATTCGAAACTCAAACTGCCTAAGCCTCGTCGATGTCGCTACGGCTTTCTCGCGTGACGAAACTTTCGAGGAGCAATCTAAAGTTTCCTTCTGCTTCCGCCATTTCGCATGATCTCTCCGTGACTGCAATTTCTATTTCACGCTTCGCCGTAGAAACAACGGATCGCTATTAATTTTCCTCTAGCAGTCTCCATGTTCCTACGTTTGATCCCTCGTACGTAAACGATTGAATATTATTATTATTAATATTATTATTATCATCATTATTATTATTTTTATTATTGAATGATCAATCGCGAGTATAATTGCGAAATTCATTCTTGTCGTGAGTTCTATTCGACATCGTTCGCAAGAATTCGTAAATCTCAATTTTTTTTTGTTTTTTTTTTTTTATAAAATTCAACAAAATTTCTCTTGGAAAATTGCATAATAGTAAATAAATATTTATTTTATATGTGTATATATATATATAAAATATTTAAAAGTAACTTTACTTCCAAAATAGTTCATTTTTAAATAATTCAACTATATAATATATAAATTGAGAGACCACGACTTAATAATAATCTTTATCTAACATTAATTGCAAAATTGTTTAAAGAAACAATAAAGTATATGAAATATTTTTTATATATTTACTATCTAAAAATACATATATAAACACACACACACGTGCGCGCGCGCGCGTTTCGAATACCCATGTCGATAGTTAAGACGATGGCGAAAGGGAAGTTGAGCGTTAAGCGAACTAAGAAGATTAAGCAACTTTCTACTCTGTAGTTCGTAGTCTCGTGGAAGAAAGACAAACACGAAGGAGCAAAGAAAACGATAAGATCCTACCCTCTTTATTCGGTTGGAGGTTTAAGCGAAGGCATCGCGAGAAACAAATTAATTTCCGCTTACCTCGAGACACTTTCGACGTTGTTAATTACGAGTCTTGTCTATTGCACAATTTCACTACTAGCTATCGACTGTAACATAGTTCAAATTTCGATATTGATTGTACTCTCATTTCATAACATTAAACACAAATTACTTTCGACGAAGAAAATTAAAACAAATTACTAATACAAAAATGTTTCATTATTTATTATTTCTATAAAATGAAATATTCGATCATTAATATTAAAAATATTCAATCAACAATAATTTCATTTTTTTTTTTTTTTTTATATATATATATAATAATGGCACATCACAATGATATTTGTTATTAAATAAATAAATAAGTAATGCACAATGATATGAATTAAAGTTAGACAGTTAATATAAAATCTTTAAAGAAGTAGCGCTCTATGAAAATAAATTTATTGCTACAAAAGATTTCACAAAGTTTCAAAGCTATTATCCAGAGTATAATATATTTCAAAATAATCCTCATGCTTCAAATACTAAAACAATCGCTTCCAACTTCGTCCGTTCTTCTGAATAACAAATATATATATATATATATTTTTTTTTATGACATTCTTTGATAAGGAAAAATTATTATCGTTATTGTTAATAAAGAATATAAGAAGAAATAATATATTGCAAGTAAAATTTACATAACTGTTTTATTTAATAACTTCGAGTATCTCCGAGGAATCATAGGAAAGGATCGAAAATATAAAAGAGGATTGAATCTTCTGATATTACTCGATCACGTAGAAAAGAAAAAAAGAAGAAAAACGATAGAGCTTGCTTCCATCGGATTCTTTTTCTTTCTCTTAAAAAAAAAAAAGAAAAAGAATATATATATATATATATATATATATATATATATATATCTGAGATAAATCTTGGATGATCCCAAGAGAGGAAGAAGTCTGTGGACCGGCTAACTTCGGCTGGGATTAAGTTCAGTAATGCTAAGATGGTTTCACTGGTGCAACAAATGAACGTAATCCTGTTACAGGGCGATATAAAACCTCGTAAGGTTTCGTCGTTCTCGACTAAACCGTACTAATCCACTGCTTCTTCCCTTTTTTTTTTCTACCCTTTATGTTCAAAAAAGATCCTTAAATTTTATCAGATATATCTTCAACGTGTTCAATGTCTTTTAACCGTTCAATTTATTGTAATACCTTTTCCAAGATTCTTTTTTTCAAAATTTATTTGAAAATGAAATTGTAATATAATATCAAAAAGATAATAAAGTCATACGATGTATGGATATTGTAAATGTGAAAAATTTTTAAAAAGATTAATATATTCGTATCTACATAGTCTAATAAATCTTATATTCTATTCTCGAGAGTAGAAAAAGAGGGAGATTCTCTTTACGAAATTTTCCAAATACCATTTCGCAAGGAATCACGATCGAATCCATCATGCCGGAGAGCATATCTCTGAAAAACACTCGGCTTCATAGGTCGCGGACCAATCTATCAATTTACTTGCAGAGAGTGGCAAAGGAAGAAACGAGAAAGAAGAAGATGAAGAGAAAAGGGTGTCCCGTTTTCCAAGCTCTTCCCATGGGACAAGTGGAGAGAAATCTGGAATGGGTATCGAGGGCACAGAAGATGGGTTATGTGTACCTCTCGATTCTGAGAGTTCAGTGGTTAGGTTTCTCTCGTGCTAAGTAGAAAATCGTGTCTGGCATATGAACAGGCGGCCGTCGTTGTTTGGTCGTTGCAGAAGACAGTTAATGTTGCTCTGGGTGTGCCAGTGCACACCCATAAACGCATTACTCCTCTCGTGTTTCATCGAAAGACCTTGTCCAATTGCGACATCGATGACTAAGTCCTATTCGAAGGAAGGGTTTCCGAATTTTTCATCTAAATACATCATATTATATATCGTTCATTGACTTTAGCTATAATTTTATATAATAGAATAAATGATATTATTCAGTAACATGACTTTCCTATTCCCGTTTAAATCATTAATTAAGATATTAAATGCTTACGTTTTAGAATATACCTCTTATCGTATTACAGTAAATTAAACGAATATGTTTAGAGTGAATATTAATGATTAAAAATAAAATCAAGAAGAATAAGAGAAAATTAAATGTAAATAAAATGATTAGGTGCCAGTTGTATCGTTAAACATCAATACGAATAAAAATACGTACGATTATGAAAGATTTACGATTACGATTATTTCAATTTTTTTCACGTTCATACGAAATTTTAAATATCGAAGATGACATTCTATACATGTGCAATATCTTTTTCAAAGTACAAACTAAAGAAAGAACATACTGTTCGAAAATTTCTAATAAGTTATAATATGTATTTTAGAGGCAAAAACTTCAAATGGTCTTGAAATTGGTTGCGTACGATGAATGTACTTTTTGCGACCGACAGCAAAACGAAATAAAAAGAAAAAAGAAAAAGAAAGAAAAAAAAGAACAAGAAAAAATAACGGCGAATAAATAAACTAATACAAATACATAGAGTGATAGAGTGATAGTGATAGAGAGAGAGAGAGAGAAAGAGAGAGAGAAAAGTACTCTCACGTTAACGAGAATCTGAGCGAACGCGCGCGCGCATGATGCGTCGTCGTTGTGTAGGCGAACGGAACGTTTGATCTCACTACTCCCATCCCTTGCCCTCACCCATACTCGGTTCGCTTTTGTTTACGTTAATTCTGAAAACCCCGCTATGAACGTCTCTACCGAGCTTTTATCCGAGGGATTATAAATGGAGCTCTCTTTCTCTCTCTCTCTCTCTCTCTCTCTCTCGCTTTTTTTTTGTTTTTTTTTACCCTCGTCATCCCTTATCGTTCGACCGAAAGAATTATCGCGCGTTCGTTCGTTTACTTTGCATCAACGCGTTGCATTCGCGCTTTCGTTGCATCATTTAATGTGCTTTGTAAAAACGAAAAAAAGAAAAGGAAACAAGTATGGCGCCCATATACCATTTTATACCATTTAAACTTAAACAGATCTTTTTTCTTTTACTATTGTATTTAATTTATTAATGATTCTTTATCTCAGAGTCAACGATCATTTTGATTTTATCTTTCGATTATACATATCATACATATATACGTGCATGCAATAAAGCGAATATCATCTCTTCGATGTAACTAATATTTAACACGTGAAATTATTTAAAGAGCACAGGAATGACTGAGAGATAGAAAAAGAAAGACAAAGGAAGAGAAAGAGAGAGAGAGAGAGAGAGAGAGAGAAGCAGAAGCGAAAATCTCATCCCCGTTGAGTTCAACTCTCATTGCGAGATCGAATTAGCATAGGGATCGACGTTGTATCGTAGTCTGATGCGACGTCAAATTGAATTTGTAATGTACGCGCGCGAGCACGTTCGAGTAACCGTGATGTGTACAGAACGTATCGTTCGCAAGTTGAAGTATAGTAATGCGTACGCCCACATTGTTCTAACAAAGCGCTTTCTCTACATACGCTACTTTGCTAATCGAATTTCCCATTAATTGCATGACTCACGTTAAATTTGTCTCATTGTAAATTCTGAAATTTTGTACGATCTCCTATCGCACAGGGAACAATTTTTCCAAATGTAAAATACGTGTTAACGCATTTCCCGTTAATATCGATGAAATATTATACGTGATTTTGTACCGATGCGCAAAATTATTCCTCATAGGAAAAAAAAAAAAAAGAAAAAGAGAGAAAAAAAGAAAAAGAAAAAAAAAAGAAAAAAAATGTCATATAATTTGTATAAATACGTGCAATTAATAAATTAAATGAAACGGAGATTTTTATTCGTAAGAATGACATAATATATATTTTCAGGCAAAATCAATTGCATTGCAATTAATTGTAACTCTAATTAAAATTACATACATACGATACAGATTTAAATGATTTTTCAAAAGAACAACATTTTTACGAAGTAAAATTCACTTTTCACTTCTGATATAAACGATTCTTATAATTTTCAATATTTTTCATCCACGTATAACGTATAAACCTTTTAATAATTCTTATTTATAATGAAATGTTTCGACTATAGTATATCAACCAAATCGCAGGCACAGTATATTTTCTTAAGCGAGATTACAGGGAACCCAGCGTGAGTTCGACGTTCTCAAGCAAGAGATAGATTCTAGTAAAAGAAGAAGAAGAAGAAGAAGAAGAAGAAGAAGAAGAAGAAGAGAAAGTAGAAGAAGAAGAAGAAGAAGAAAGGAAAAAAAAGAGGTAGGGGAAAGGAAAAAGAAGGAACGTAAGCTATGGAAGTTCCCAGAGATTTCGATCGGGGTCAGGAGCTAAGGTAAACACATTAAGGATACAACATCCTGTAGGAAACACATCCTGGTAGTAGGAGTGAGCGCCTCGGGGGTACGATCGACTGAACCGGAAATTTGAACGTCTCGAGAATCGACGACGTTCATCGATGGTAGAGGAAAAAGTTTGGTGAAGCAGATGAAATGAGACATTTAATGTCAAAGCCTATACTCCTTTTCGAGTTATGTTACTGAATAGGCACATCCTTTAGTGTCTTGCTTGGACTATCATTCAATATATATATATATATATATATATATATATATATATATATATTGTGTGTGTATGTGTGTGTATGTGTGAATCGATTAATTATACGATTGAACAATTATGAATGTAAATTTGATTAATAAATATTTATAATCATTCGTCGTTATTTTAATGTTGTCTTATTCGTTACATCTTCACAATTAATTTTCCAGTTTGAACAATTACTTTCTGAAGCGAGAATGAAGTAAGATGAAAAAGGTGAAACATAGTGTTCGATGCCCACATGATTCGCAACGTTTATACTACACGACTTTAATCTCTCGTGTCTCTGGTAGTCTTTTCCAACGATTTCCCTTGTATTTTACTTCACCCTTTGTTTATCCATTCGTAAATGGACCATTTTCGCTCGTACGAGCACGCCTATCCTCCGTAACGTTAACGTTTCCAAGATATGCTTCTCCATTCGACAAACCAATATTGGCATCCCTGCCTTTTGCTCTCGATGAGTCGGGATAAGTTTCCCCGTTTAACCGTATCTCGAGTAGCTATCGAAGATTCCCGAAACGCTTAAAGTAGTTACTTCGAATCCCCTGGCTATCGGAAATCCTGATATTCCAATGTACCTGTATGTGTATATGTGTGCGTGTATATATATATATATATATATATATATATATATATATGATGGGAGAATATCTATTCATCCGTGTGCGTTCGTTCGTTCGTAACCACACCATTACCTTGATACTTTATTTTCGTTACGTCGAAACTTTTGCTATTTCGCAGGGATCTATGTACTTTGCAAGTTGCCATTCCCGTCCATGAGGACCGTATATACAGAGTGGCTTATATTGATTCATAAATAGATATGTATAGGGAAGTAAATGCAATTGAAAAAAAAAAAAAAAAAGAAAAAAAAAAACAACAACAACAACAAAAATATTGAGATTTATTTTCATTAGCATTTTGTTTATTTTCATTTTTCTAATATAATATTTTTAATCATTTTTATCTTACTTTCGTTCGACACATACAATTTCAAAATATCCGCAAACTTTTTCGTTAGTATATTAAAATGGGTCACCCTATATGTAAATATCTTCTTCTATTCGTATAGGCTATCTACCTATAACTTTTGTTTGGATTAACTCGATTTAGCCAGCTTCGCATTCGAGCTTTTAGTCGAATTAACTGTAGAACGCGACGCTATCGCGGCTACAACGTTTTCACCATTTCCCTCGCTTAGCTTTCCATTTCCGTATGTATGTACGTATGTATCTGTATAAACGTAACCAGAACATTTCGCATATCATCTTTTGTATCTGTACTTGTCTAACGCTTTTGCATTACGAAGAGTACTGTTTCAAAGGGAACCCTTCAGAAATATGATTATTTCCATACGACAACTAGATCGACGTATAATTTCCTCTATTATTTGATATAATTTATAAAATAAATACGATGCTCTTATTCTCGTTAAAAAGTAGAAAATCAATAGAAAAAGGTCGGATTATAAGGATTAATTAATTATTGTACTTCCCTTTTTTTCCTTCTTCTTCTTCTTTTTTTTCCCCCTTTTTCATTAATACTTCAACGTTGTAACGAAAATTTTTGTGTTGTATCTTTTGCCGTTATCAATATAAGAAAGGAAGGAAAAAAAAAAAATTATAGTATTTACTTATCGTGATAAAATTTTCTTTCAAACGAATTTACCATCTTTCATTCTCATTAAAACGTTATCTACGATCAACAAATTGAAATGTCTTATCTCTTAGCAAAATTTAATCAGATTTATCTGACTTTTTTGATAAAAAGATTTAATTATTTGATCTCGTCTAATACTCTAACGATTTTTCCTTTAAAAAATACACAATTTCATTAACCTATATTCTTTCTCTCTTTGTAATTCTACCATCGCATCAATGTAAAGTATCTTAGCGATAAAACGGGAACCGACCTTGAATTTTGATTTCCCCACGTACGCGTTTTATCTGGATCATTTATCGCTAGATCGTCCACATACATATACGTATATATGTATGAAGGTACCTATTACATAGAGACGTATACATATATGAGCGTATGTGTGTGGTTAAGTCGAATAGAATTCCAGAGAAAAGTCATTTATCGTGGTACAGAAAATAAGAGAGGAAAAGAGAAAGTAAGAGAGAGAGAGAGAGAGAGAGAGAGAGAGAGAGAGAGAGAGAAAGAGAGAGAGAGAGAGAGAGAGAGAGGAATATAGAAAGAGAGAAAGAAGGACAGAGAAAAAGAGAAAGTACGCAATGTCACGTTGACTCGTCGAATTTACAATAAAGAAGATAGATGCGCTCGACGGAATATCGCCAGAAGCTAATCTTTTACTCTTCCGTTGCTCCTACCTAACGTGCTGCACCCTCATTCGTAATTCATTAAGGTCTATCTCCTTTCGTCGACGAGGCGGCAAAGTATACGACGAGCACTACTGAAAAATTCTGAAAGAACAACTTTCTGTCCAGGCTTCCTTACTTCTTCTTTGTCTCTCACTTTTCTCTTTCTCTTTCTCTCTCTCTCTCTCTCTCTCTCTCTCTCTCTATTCTTTTATTTTTAAACTAAAGAAAACGAACAGAAGCGTTCTATAGAACGCACATATAAAAATATAAAATTAAATTTGAAAAATAAATCATGTACCATTTATTTGTCGATGATTAAAAGAGAAAGAAAAACTTTTTCTTTGTATATTTAAAATGGCCAAGAATGTAAAGGGGAAAAAAAAAAAGAAAAGAAAGAAAATAGGAAAGAAAATATTCTATCCTAATGAATGTAAGTTAATTAATACAATCAAATTGAAAATTTTATATTTGAAAAATATTTACAAATACGTAAATATATATTTAAGGTATTGTACATTAAGAATAAAAATAAATCTATAAAAGATTAAACATCATGATATTAAACGAACGTGATCATTTATGTTAAACTAAGGAAAATATATAATCTAATCAATTTGTAACGTTAACCTAAGAGAGATGTGCGTTAAATATTGAGGGTGAGTGTACTCCGAAAGTGGTCCATTTAGTGTTCGTGCTTGCACTTGGCGCGATGAACAGAAGAGAAGGGTGAGTGGAGAAAAGGAAAGAGAAAGAGAAAGAGAGAGAGAGAAAGAGGGAGAGAAAACCGGATAGCGAGGGTCGTTCGAGCAAGCTGGCGTTACTTCTCGCAAATTCTCTCGACTGAGAAAGAGAATATGAGAAAGAGAGAGAGAAGAATAAAGATAGCTAGAGAGAGAGAGAGAGAGAGAGAGAGAAAGAGAGAAGGAGACACCCTCTCGTACTTCGACTGAAAATTATCTGCACTCGTCCAGTGTCAGTTTCTTCTGTGAAAATTCACTTCTATAATACTTCTCTTTTCCCTATTGTTCTCTCTCTCTCTCTCTCTTTCTTTCTCTTTCATTTTCTCACTCTTATTTTCTCATCCTTCAGTCTTTTATCTCTCTTTCTTCAGACCTTGTCTCTCTCGACATCCGGTTAGCCTCGTATTCAGAAAATCGTGCGAATTGCGAGAGTTCATTGGATCGTTTGCGAAAAGATTAAAAAAGAAAAAGCTACGGAAAAACACGATCGGCATGAGTGAAAGAGAAAGAAAGAAAGAGAGAGAGAAAGAGAGAGAGAGAGAGAGAGAGAGAAAGTAAAGGTGAGAGATAAAAAAAGAGAAATTATTGGTAGAAGGAGAAAAGTAGAGAACGAGAAAAAGAACAAGCTCTCGTGCCGAAGGGTGGAGAATCGTTGTTTCCCCCGAGTGGGCCGAGAAAGAGCGTCGTCGAGTTAGAGGGATGTTTGTCTTTAATTAAAATCAGTCGCAACCCGTTTTACGTGCCTCACTGATTCCGCTTCACCACCATTTTCTCCGTCCTTCTCTATATCTTTCTATCTCCCCTCTCTCTCTCTCTCTCTCTCTCGCTTTCTCTCTCTTGACACTTCACCGAGTATAGAGTTCTTAATATTCAATTATCCCTGCATGCTTTTAATTAACCGAGCATCCAACCCTTCGCCGAATCCGATCTGTCGTTGAAATGACGACGATAATTCCTGTTGTCAACACTCGATCATTCCTCCGGAGAATGAGTCTGGTGTTATCATCGTTGCTTTGCATTATCGATTTTATCTGATACTTATAAATTTGTCCCAAGTTAAATCATTTGTATTCTATCCCATACGATATACGAACGGAGGATATGTTACAGTTTTAATCTTAATTTAATTAATTCAATTTTTTATCTTCTCAAGATCTTACAAATCATTATCATAGTGAAATCCATTTGCGAAATTGAAAATAATTTTTTAATACGATATGAAATATCGATACGAACGTGTATAAATATCATATAAATGAAACAATGAATAGTTGTTAATAATTAGCAGAAAAAATAACAAATAAGAATTTAGAAAATTCGTATGACAAAAGTCCCAACTGAGATCGAATTCCAAAGTTCTTTAAGAGAAACTCAACCCAAGAAGACATTCGTTTATAAACTTTATAATCTAGTTAAGGTGTGTCCTCGGGCCAGTATAGGAACTACCATACCGAGAGTCTAATTGACTCTCCGAGGACACGATAACAATGCCGACAACGAAACCGTTCTCATGGCGAACAAATTTTACGAAATTCCTGAAAGAAGAACTGTGTTATCTCGTTGTCATTGTAAGAAATCGCTGAGCAAAGGGGGTGTGATTGTATAACAGCAAGAGATTTATAGTTGGCGAAGGAACAAGAAAGGAGAAGGTTGGTGGTAGGTATTGGGGGTTCAGATGCAACGTTTTATAATATCGAGACTACTAACATTACGAAGAGCTATCTCCCGAGTTCTGGACTCTATAAATCCTCTTTCTACTGCTACTCGGCGGTTGGAACGAAAAGACGAGGAGGGTGAACGTTTTAACGGAGAATAGAGAAAGAAAGAAAGAGAGAGAGAGAGAGAGAGAGAGAAAATAAAGAGAAAATAGACGGTGAGTTGAGAGAGTAAATAGAGTGAGAGAGAGAGAAGGAGAGAGAAGTTGAGCGTTTATTCGAGAAAAGAAGAAAGGTGAGGGTGGTAGGGTGGTTTGCGAGCACTCGAGTCGATGCGAGACTCGTCGAGGTTTAATAGGAATTATGACTGCGACGACACTGTCGGAGCTCGTCGATGAACGAACCGAAAGGATCGTGAATGCTTCGTAATTAATATGGCTTTTGATTCGAGCGAAAGCACTCTCACGTAGACCTTTTCTTTTTTCTCGATATGGAGAACAAAAAAAAAAATAAAAAAGAACAAAGATAAACAACTCATCTATACGTACGAAACAATTGATGTGAGTTCGACATATGAAAAATTATTATTAAAAGAGATACATATGTTTTTCCATTAGGATTAATTTAATTATATCGAACAATTTGTTTGTTACTTAAATGATCAATTATTGAAATATTTTCTAACTCGATATAAAAGCAATTATTATGTCATTAATAATAAAGATAAAATTTATATCTATATCATGTAAATAATAAATATTATAGGATTCAACGTAATTTATCGTAAATATTTAATGGAAATAATATAATCTATTTGAAATGATTTACAAATATGATTTCTACGAGCTCTTTGTAAATCCTTTAATGAATTGAAAGCTCGAAAAGTTATTACAGATTAAAGTTTGATTCTATCGAGTCGATGAATAAGAGAACGACCTGGGAATAGTCGTTACGGAGGATTCTCGTTAACGAAGTGAATCTACTCGAAGAGTAGTCATCAGAAAAAATGAAATAACCGTATTTTTTTTTTTTTTTTTTTTTTTTTTTTTTTTTTTTTTTTTTTTTTTCTATGAAACCGCAAAACGGCGTACGAAGTGTAATTAACGACAATTATAGTAACGCTATGAATACGCCATGTCCCAATAACTGTTGCAACCCGTCGAACTGAACTGAACGTTTGGTTATTAATGAATACCGGTACAAGATCGAATCTATCGTCTGTTTAGCGATTGGACGAAGAACGTTCGTTATCTATTTATTGAAACGACGACCTCGTTCAATGACAACAAGACAATTTAAAAAAAAAAACAAAAAAAAAGCTAGAAAAAAATTATTTCGAAATATTTCGAACAAACTTTTAATCATTAATATCAAACGAAATATAACTTTAGCTTATCATTTATTTTATCGCGATATTGAAACATTTAAAGTTTAATTAGTTGGAAAATTTGTTTTTGTCTATTTATAAAATAAAATAAAAAATTTAGAGAAAAAGAAAGAGAGAGAGAGAGAGAGAGAAAGAGAGAGAGAGAGAGAGAGAGAGAGAGAGAGTTTATAAATTAAAAATAAACATTAAAAATATCTACAAAAATTATTCACGTACATTTTTCTCTACAAATTATTAAAAACAATAATTGCGAAAGAAAAAAGTTATCTCTCGAACGATAAACTTACGAATGATTAATTGAAAGCATTTCAAATGTTAAAAATGAAATAACACAGGAAAAGAAAAAAAAAAAAATAAGACATTGATAAAAATTCATTGAACTCGTGAAAAGTAAAGATATCGAATTGCTATGGATTAAGTGGAATCACCCTTTACAATGGCATCGTATAAACTATGTAGAGGAAAGAGAAAGGCGAGAAAATAGGGGGAGGTGAAATGAAACGATAAAAGTCCTTTCAGAAATGAATGGGATTTGTTAATTGGCGTTTTGCACTGTCTCGGTGCTCGTAAAGTAAACCACAAGAAACAACGAAGAGGATGAAGAAAATGGAAGAGGACTGGGACGTGAACGTAAACGTAGAAATTTCGCATTGGTCAGGACGCAAATTTCAATGGCGTAATAACCAAATTAATAAACGAGATTGCCAGTGGAACGGTACTAACCTTGACTGGTTGGCTACCAACCACTCGAGGGCTGCTCGATCGCCCTCGCTTATCATCATCATCATCACCATCATCATCATCATCATCATCGTCATCATCATCATCATCATCATCATACTCCTCCTTGTCGTTGTCGTCATCCTCCCCGACGACGTTTTATCTACGATCGTTAATCGCCCTCGAGTGGCAGTG
The DNA here is from genome assembly GCF_050613455.1 of Vespa mandarinia. Lineage (NCBI taxonomy): Eukaryota > Metazoa > Arthropoda > Insecta > Hymenoptera > Vespidae > Vespa > Vespa mandarinia. Next base: position 4,369,071 of record NC_140816.1, on the reverse strand, counting down.
AAGTGTCCATTTACTCGCTATGGCGGCTCTTCGAGTGTCAATTCGCCATCCTTCCCTCGTTACCACCCACCCCTTCTCATTCACTGACTCGACCTGACTCGACTGGATTGTCGTTCAACCTGTTTCTCATCGACTTCGTTCCACATGAAAAGGATGATATACGAGATTGGAAAAGCTATCATTCTTATATTTTCTTTTATCCTTTTTTTCTTTTTTATTTCTCTATTTTCCAATAACAAATTTTCCATCGTAGAGATTATGAAATATTTAGAAACAAGAATTGATTGACTTTAACGATATAAAATTATCTTTTGGGATTTTTTTTTATTTCTTTTTCTCTTTTTTTCTTTCTCTTTATAACATATACGCAAATGAAATACTAAACGTGTTCAATTAATACTAAACAAATACTAAACGTGTTCTATTTATTATTAAACATATGGCTTTTATATTGAAATGCATAACACACATGTATATCGAGAATAATTATTGATATTTTGAAATACGTAGATTGTTTAATCAACAACAATAGGAAACGTTGCCAGTCCTCTCGTGGTAATGTACAGAATTTAATTATGAAATGTTAAATATCTATGATAGCGAATAGTCATGTATGAAAATATCTGTATGGTATTAAGTTATAATATGTCCGTTACAATAAAAGAATATCATCTTAAAATATGACAAATAGGATGAAACGTTTAAAAATGTTAATTTATAATTACGAACTATATTCTAGATCGATATCATTCCCCATTAGATTTGATTTCATACGGTATCTTTTGTAGAGAATTAAAATTAATTTTATAAATCAATATCCATAACAATAAGAAAAATCGAATGGACAAATTCCTCGCAGATTTATCGATCAAAACTCGATTACTTTCTTCTCGATCAAACAACTTCTTGTATATCTCCTATCCTCCCTTCCCAACACCCCGACCACTAAACATTTTCTCGTTTCGCCATCTTGTCGAACGAATAGCTCGGTCGAAACTCTTCGAGAATAAAATCTTAAATGGGAAAAGTAATGTGCCGAAGTAAACGTATTTATTTTGTCCTTTTTTTTTTTTCTTTTTCTTTCTTTCTTTTTTTCTTTTTTTTTTATTTCTACTCCTTTTTCTTCCTTCGCTGACCAACAACAAAACCACGACGATAAGATTTCCCATGGCGTATCGAGAAACATTTTAATATTTCCAGATAACTTCGATCGTTTAATTTTTAATTCATGAAAACGAAAGAATTATTCACTTAAATGGATAAGAAAAAAGAAATAACAATTATCCTTTAACTTCTTGAATGATCGTTCGTAGTTGAAAATATCGTCGATCATTACTATGGTTTTCTTAATCAAGCATCATTGATCGAGGACCACTTTCATTTTCTTCTTTTTGCTTTCCTTTTCCTACCATCACTTTTCTCTTCTCTGTCTTTCTCTTCACCATCAATCCCACTCCCGACCATTTTATTCTCATCAACACAGCGAACGATAATTAGGCGAGCTCAACCAAGCGGAATTTTTAATTGGCGAATACTCGCCGAGAAGGAATTCCTTTTTGTTCTATACTTTCTCTCTCTCTCTCTTTCTCACTTTTGGTACATAAAGAGAAAAAGAAAAAGAGAGAGATAGAGATAGAGAGATAGAGAGAGAGGGGGGAGGGGGGGGGGGGGAAGAGAAGAATCAGAAGTTGTAAGCGTTTGAAAGCTAATTAAATCGGCGAGCAAGGCGTGGCAAAGTTGCACGGAGCTACGACGAAAGAGTTCCTTCCTTGATTCCTCTGAATATCTCGATTCCATTGGTGAAACTTTGAAACTCGACTCTCTCGTTCTCTATCGCATGCTTTTCCTTGGATCGAAACAAACTAAAGAAGAATGGAATTCGATGCGATGCACGCTACGAGACGAGACGAAACCGCAACGATTAACGAAAGTTCGAATCACTCGAGGCAAAACTGTAGCGTGAACTAAACGTTTGATTCGTGTTCAAATGCTCGTTACTTATTAGCTTATTCATAGTACAAATCGTTAACTTTTCAATTCTTTATAATACAAATATCATAGCTTACGAAATAATTTGAATTTCTAAATTTCTTTTGAAATAACAGATTTAAAAGGATCTGAACTAATTCGTTTGCATTAAAAAAAAAAAAAAAAAAAAAAAAAAGAAAGAAAAAAACAGATGATATTACGATGAAAACGATAATATTAAATATACAAAAATGTACAATCGATTCGACTGCTAATATAATCTCTTCAATATTAATATTTCCTTTATTCATATCTTAATATTAATTATGATCATAATAATAAATCACACAATTTTCTTCCTTCTCTTACGTACTATCATATCTTTATCTTACCCGATACTATACGTACATATATTACTATTCTAATAATAGAGAGTTAGTTCACTGCTCATATATCTTATGGATATACATAGATAGTTATGAACTGAGATTAGATATGACATAATAGATAAAATATCATATGTACTAAATTTACCGAAATGTCTTTGGATTGTACTCAATATGTATCAAGAATCAATTGAAATGATATAACTACAAAGGTTACTAGTTACTAGTTATGCATGAAACTGGCAAGATAGTACGATAGAAACGACGACCTTCTTAACGTCTAAACGCAAGGAAATCCTCTCGAGGCAAATCGGCTTTCAGAATTCGTAGGTACTGAGATAGGTAACATAGATAGCGCTACATATGTACATATATACGTATATATGTATGTATGTATGTATGTAAGAGACTAGGAACCTCGAAGAGAGCACAGGACCACGTCTCCTTCTTCTCCCGAAGCGTTGCTTCGTCTCCAAGAGGATAAATCCACAACGGCGGTCTGGGTTGCGTCTGAGGTTGCTGCTTCTGAGACTGTTTCTCGACGTTCTTGTCAAGAATTGTTTGGAGATCCAACGTTGAAACTCGCGAACGTCTAGCAACGTTGTCATCGAACGGGTTCCAAAGCTCCGAGCGAGTTCCACTTTGACGCGCGTGTTCTCCAAGCTCTTCTACTCTCCATCTTCGCCATTTCCTCCTCCTATCCCTTTCTTCCTATCCCCCCCATATCCTCACCACCTCTTTCCCGTTCTCCTACTTGTCTAATGCGAACTGACAAGTATATCAAAAACTTTGTCGAACCATGAAAATCGTTTCACAGCCCTGAGGACTTCATATCGATTAACGTAACTTCCAAATTGGACTACTAGTTTAGAGTTTCGTTCGAATAAAAAGATCTTTTTTATTCTTTTCCTATGATAATTCAATAATTATCATACAAAATGTATTCGTGGACAATGATAAAAAAGAAAAGTAATTATTTTCCTATTGATTATTTAATTATATTATTGTTTGGAGAAATCCTTCCTTTTTTTTTTTATCTTTTCTATAAATAAAATAAATGACAAATTAAATTATATTCCAATTAAATTCCATGGTATTCAATATTTCTTCTCATACAACATTACGATGGTGATCATAATGGATTCTGATCATGATATGATAATAGCAAGACTTTCTTTCGTCAAAACTGTTACGTCATTCGATTAGAGAAAAAATAATGTACAAGATATAATGGAAATTTATAAACACATTTTGGCACGATATACATATACGTATGCATTAGCTTAATAATGTATAACTATTTAATCGATTACATATGCATAATGAAATGTTGATATATTTCAAACAAAAGCTTATAAAATCCCCCTACACGTTTTCTCTTACAAGGGACAAATAGCATCATTATTATCACCGAATCTATCATAATGTCTCTCAAATGCGAGATAGTAAGCGTCCATTGATTTAATGTTGGCAACTCACTTTTAACGAGATCCTAATGCGTAACGACAAATGGTCGATTAACGTAATTAATCAGAATAAAGAGCACGCTCGTGACGTGCACGCGATGTCAGTAACTACGATGAGTATAAAACGATGAGAACCGTTCGCCCTTCCAAATCGATTCTTTTACTGGCCCTCTTTATCTCATCCCATTCCATTTGTTCCCAATAATCGTAGAAACTTTTTTTTTTCAAAAATCGAATACCTTTTGCAACGATGACGATTTACGTATCGAACGAAATCAAGTTGAAAATGACTGCATCGACTTGATGTAAAAAAAAAAAAAAAAAAAAAAAAAAAAATAAATAATTAAATAAAAGATGAAATTCGCAAAAAAGAAAAAGGAAAAAGAGAAAAAAAAAAGAACAATTTCGTTGTAAAAATAATTTTTCCCATTAAAATTTTATCCACTTTTTGATGGTTTTATTTCGAAACGAGATTAAATGTAAAATTGATTTACAGATTGAACAAATTTTCTCTTCATTTTGCAATTGAAATATCAATAAAGTATATCTAAATGGAATAATAATTTATGAGCTTCGAGATAAATTACTCATTATCTACTTAAATGATAATCGAACAAAATTATCGAAATACTTAAAATATTCTGACTCATTCACGTCATTTAATTCGATTGAAATAAATTACATGTAAATATAATAATTTGTCTGATCTTTCTAATTATCATTACGATCAATTTTCTGGCTAAGTTAAAGGTCACGTGTTTTTAATGATTTAACGAGTTAACAATTATCTACTCGGAAGAACGATTCTGCGGAAGTTACGTTCTTGAATTTGTACTTGACTTTAAGTGTACTACGTAAGGAAAAACGATAAGGAAAGAAATAAAAAGAGGAAGAAAAAGAGAAAAAAAGAGAGAGAGAGAAAGAGAGAGAGAGAGAGAGAGAGAAAACGAGAAAGAAAAATACTTTAACTGTATACAAATAACAAGTGTTTATTCACATACTGAGCTATAGAAAACATTCGTATACACAAACAGGTTCGTTTAAAGCATATACACAAGTTTCTGTATTCTCTATCTCTATGTTTTATATTCTATATTCTATATTCTCTCTCTCTCTCTCTCTCTCTCTCTCTCTTTCTCTTGGTCTCTCGTTTTCTCTTTATCTTTCTCTTTCTCTCTGTTTGTCTCCGTTCGCCCGTCGAATATGCTGAGAGCATTTTGGTTGTTGGTCGGTGCCGTCATGCGTTCGACATGTACCATATGTCACGCGTGAACCCACGGGGCCGCATATCGATCGACCATTCCACAAAAGTATCCAGATTACTTTTAGATATTCAGAGCATAGATGCCGGGAAAATAGAATTCGCGACGTCTTTCAAAACTATATTGCTTTGCAAAGTAGTCGCCATATCTCTTATGCGTTTCATCCACCTATGTCTTTCGTTACTCGATAAAGTATCAAGGGTTAGACAAAAAGTATTGAACGACGTAGAATATTCGAAAGGAATGACTTTCTGTTGATTGATAAAATCTTAATAATTTATGAAGTATAAAAAAAAAAAATATATATATATATATATATATACTTTGATAATAACTATTAGATAGAATAAAATAATTCGTTTAAATAATTCTCTTGAATAAGATTATGAAAACGAATTTCTGATATTGTAATTTGAATAAAAAAATTCAATGTTTTGTAATTAATCCATAGATATATTATACAAATTAATCGTAATATGAAATAATTTTGAAGAACGATTATAATATCTCACTTTTTTTGTTTTCCTTAAACGCGATCGTAGGAATAAAAGGAGGGAGTATAAAATCGTCGAAAAAAAAAAAAGAAAAAAACAAAAAACGAAAAACAAAAAAAGAAAAAAAACCAGAAAGAAAACAAAAAATAAAATGCTATGCAAGAGAAATCTTGCAATTTTGTAGAATCTAAACGCGTTATACCGAGGAAATAATATTTTCATACGATATGCGAGCGAACTCGAGTTTGTAACTAGATAGGTAGAAAACGAGGGAGATATACGAAATCAACGATATGGAAAGCTGCCATGAACCGTAGAAATAAAGCCGGTCTATGCTCGAGGATTCACAGTATCGGTTTTAGCCTTGTGCACCAGGTGCTTGGAGCCTCGCATATTCGATTGCAAATCATACGCATACTTCTCAATCGATGCATTAATAGCAATATATTGCATTTATGCTGACCATTGAGCGTGAGTACGGACATATCTATTCAATGAAAAGCGAACTCTCTTTTCTCTCTCTCTCTCTCTCTCTCTTCAATCACGATCGGATTTTCATGGGGAATAAATAAATAAGTTAGATTAGCATCGTTCGATATAACTAAATTTTTTTCAATTTGGTGTATATTCTCGAATTACAATTTGCCTTTTTTTTTTTTTTTTTTTTGATTTATTTATTTTTGTCTTTTAATATTTTTGTTAAAAAAAAATATGTATATATAGCTATAAATTTGTTATCAATTTTAAATGTAAAAGAGATATAGAAATATTATTCGATCATAGAGAAATGTCAGATTACAAAATAATAGTAATAATTGATAGATATCGGTCAATCTCTTTATTATCGCCTCGCTATTGAACAAAAAAAAAAAAAATTAAATTACGAATCAAACATATTTAACGAAATATCCACATGAACATGTTAACACGAAAATTGACTCTCCTCTTATCGGCGCATTCGTCATAACGTATATACGGTTTATATATGTATATATGTAAAATGATCGATAGATCAATTCTGGTTATTTCGAGGCATTTCATTAACGTCGCAATTAGAATTCATTCAAACGCAACAATCTCGTTGATCGCAAGATTAATTGTTTATTTGTGTGTATATATGTAAATACGTATGTACATATGTATGTATGTATGTATGTATGCACGTATGTACATCACGCATTTATGAATACGGTTAGATGATTTCGATTAGCTATTCGATAAATAAACGAAAATCGAGAAAGGAAGAAAAACAAAGAATCGACCCGAAACATTATTATAGTTTTGTTTATTTTGATGTTTTTCACATTTTCCTTTTGTTTTACTTCTTTAATATGGTTCAACACAAATTTCGATTATTCTTCCTCGACGGGTCATCCTTTCTCTAGCATGACACTAAAAAAACAGACTGGCAATGTCGGCACACTGAACAAGAATCATTCGTTATCCGAAAATGTGCGAAAATATTGACAAAAATTCGACTGCATTCTACCTACGATATTTACATACGTATTTTTATAGATATAAATTTGATAATAACAAAATCATTCAATATATAAAATTAATCATTCGATCATAAAAAATTATCAAATTTATCGCGATTAATTCGTCAAATCGTCACAATTTAATACATATATAATTCATTTGAATGGAAACATTGTGAACTATATTATAATTATAATAACAATAATAATTATTATTATTATTATTACAAATTTGTTATTCCAACGATTAAAAGTTTCCATCGAATATCTTGGATATTTTGCTGTAGGAGACAAAAATTGAAGAATATATTTCAAAAAAAAAAAGAAAAAAGAATGTAAAGTTAAAGCTGAACACTGAATTATTTGAAATGGTTATGTTGACATTAAAAATAATTATATCAATCGATAATGTTAATTAGGATAGTCATCATGACGATTTGAAAACGTTGATTCCAAAAGAAAAAAAAAAAAAAGAAAGAAAGAGAAAAGTAGAAAATAAAATATTTTATGATTGTTTTCTATTCTTCCTTTGAAATTCAGTAGTTCAAGCAGAAAATTTATCAGACAAGGATGATATCGAAAAGAAATGAATTCTCTCGACTAAGAAATGCGCTACTTATTTTCTGACGATATTTTTTAAACGACGTTACGTCGAAACGATCTTAATTTCTCCAAATATCCAAGCGGGCCTTCTGTTTTCTCCGTTTTACATTTTACCACAGAGAACACGGAGAAGAGAATTTAACGAGATATGCTCCTACAAAGAGGCACTCTAACCACTCGTTACAGAGATAACGATATTCGGAGCTATGCTGAGAAATCTTGCGTTTAAGAGCCGGTATTTCTCTGCATATTCGTTCATTTTAGTTACAATTTTCATTCATTATTTAATATACTTACAATTAGTATACAACTTACATAAATACTGTTTTTTTCCTTTTTTTCATTTTCTTTTTTTTTTTTCTTTTTTTTTTTTTTTTTTTAATAAATAATTTTATTTTCGAATAATTAATTTTTACGACGTTCACAATGTTCGATTATAAAGAGACATGACATTTTCAATTACAAATATAAAGTAAATATGATAAATATTATTAATGAAAATAAGAAAAGAAACAAAAAAAAACAAAAAAGATATAAATAAAATGTTAACACTTTCAATAATTATTTTTTCCACAAATCAATTATTCAACAAAGAAAGTAACGTTTAATCTCTGTCAATAGATCGTTTTTTTTAATAGAAGCATAGATCGTGAGTTTAAAAATTATATCCTTACAGTTTGAACAATGGCTAGAATTTAGGTATAGCTTGATTAACATTGCATTTATGTTATATATATATATATATATATATATATATATATATATACTTCTCACGTTAGAAAAAAAAACAAAAACAAAAAAGAAAAAATAACGAACGAGAAGAATGACTCATAGCCAGGGTCAACAGCTATAAAACCATAACGCAACAAACATATTAATTAATCCAGTGTCAGGGATTAGCATGGTGCTAAAGAAACATGTTGTAACGTCGTTATTCTAACCGCGTATATGCGAAAGAGCGTGCGGACTCGCTCGGCCATAAACTATGGCGGTTAACGTTATCGTCTCTACGGATCTCCATCCCTTGGCAAACTGCTGCAATTTAGTTAACGCTCTTCCATCTTGAAAACCAGCATGCTACCAAGGAAATTGATATGATCCTTTCTGATCGGCTTACGAAATGGCCACCCTGTTCGATTTTTTCCTAAACATTTCTGTAATCGCAGCTGTGTTCGATCCAATATTCAATTTTCTATTTGTTACGATAAAACTTACCTCTTTATTATTAATATAATTTCTAAGAAAATTTTTTTCCTACCCTCCCCATCTCCCCTCCCCCCGCCGGCAAAACTTTAACTTTCTATTATTATCATAATAACCAAGAAATTTTATTATTCGCTAGAACTTAGCTTTCCGTTATATTAACATAATTCCTAAGAGGTATTTATTTCGAAAATATCTTATTGCACGTTTTATAAATATTTAATTGATATTTACAAATTATAATTTATTTGGCATTGTTAAGTTAGGTAAAAAAAAAAAAGAAAAGAATTTATTAATTTAAATAATTCTCTTTCCATTTTAGATATAAAAATTTTTTTCGTTACTTCTCTCTCTCTCTCTCTCTCTCTCTCTCTCTCTCTCTCTTTCTCTCATTTCCTTTATCAAGATAGCAAAAGAGTGAAAATTCTAGAGTGGAGTAAAAAAAAAAAGAAAAATGCCGGAAAATTCAGTCTTCGTAACGAGACATTTGGAAGGGAACGAAAACGTTGCTTGTTTGTCGGCCGTTCGTGGTCCAGACAGTACAAACACAGAGGTGAAGGGTGAAAGGGTGAGAGATGTAGAGGAGTAAGGGGAACGTAACGGCAAGCGATTGAAGCGTGCGCGCACGTCGTGTCCCGAAAGCAAATTAAAAATCAATTCCAGCGGCAATCCCAAAGTGTCGAGGTGCGTCAACGAGATTCGTCTACGAACGACGACTGAAACTCCACTTTTTGCAAGGACCCGAACGAGCATCGTACCAACAAAATAACCGATGACAATGCGACTCTGTCAAAACTTAAATTCGATTGTTCGTATGTATTTTTTTAATTTAAATATTAGTTTTATTAAAAATCGCTTATTAATAAAGAAAAAAAAAAAAAAAAAGAAAAGAAAAGTAAAGAAAAATAACATCAATATATATTATTCTGAATGAATAGAGAATTATTAAAGTCCTCTTATTCTAGTTAAATTAAATTAATAAATTAATTTTATTTATGTAAGAGTAAAAGCCGGCACTTTGTACTACACGTTTCTTAAAGAAAATAAATTTGTTCGATTTCATTCTTTTGGAGTTTCTACAAAGAAAGTTTCTACGTAGAAATGAAAAGCTATCGATAAAGAAAGAGAACGGAAGGTCATTACATTTTTCTTTCATACTCTTTTCTTTTCTTCTTTTTTTTTCTTCTTTTCTTTTTCCTTTTTCTTTTTTCTTTTTCTTTTATTATTATTATTATTATTATTATTATTAATATAAAACGAACAAGCGTTAACATAGTCCGGAAAGAAAAAAATTTATGACAGTTCAATCAAATGATAAATCAAAATCTATATCCTATAACGATTATTTATGTTTACAATTTGATTTTAATTTATATTAAAACGGAAAATTTCGTTTTGGTTTACATACGTACATATACTTATGTATGTATGTACATATATACATATATACATAAATACATACATATATTCCTAGGCAAATGTTCTAGTAATCCAAGATGTCTACTGGAACATCGTTTCACATGTAACCAGTCGTTAATTACAGCATAACAATGTCGTTAATCTTCGAATGCGCGATTAATCGTACAAGGGGCCGCCGCCATAGCGGTCTCATTCGAGAACGTCGTATTTACTAATTTCGCGACGACACGAACGTCGTCGTCATGACAAATATCGTATGAAATGGGGCAGATCTGACGAAACGTCTATAACGTGATTACGTTCACGAAAAAAAAAAAAAGAGAAAAAAAAATAATAATAATAAAAAAAAAAAAAAAAAAAGAAGAAAGAAAAAAAAAGTAATAATGATAATAACAACAAATGAATGAAATAATAAAGAAGGAAAAAAAGAAATAGAAACGAGGGAAAATAAAATGAATTAGAACGAACGAACGAACGAACGAACGAACGAACGAACGAACGAACGAACGAACGAACGAACGATACTGTCCGATCTTATTTCCTGTGCTTACCTAATGAGAAATAAATTGAGAAAAAAAAAATCTTTCGATTTGATTTTCAATACTTGCAACAAAATACGAGACAATCGTTTTTCGTTTTAATCGGTCATTTCGTTTGACCGACACAATTTTTTTCCTTTTATCCAACGATAAAACGACAAATCTCGTCTACCTCGCGCGTCTACAATCCAATTACAAGTATCACCGATCGATCGAATAAAATGTAATCCTACGGATAAGCTTTACTTTTTTAAACGTTATTATGTAAACGAAACGTTCTCTCTTCCTCTATTCTTTTTTCTCCCCATCCCTTCGTCTATCTTCCCCTTTCACTCTCTCTCCCTCTCTATCTCTCTCTCTCTCTCTCTCTCTCTCACTTATTCTCTCGATATATTGCACTTTCGCACCTGGCAATCCATTAAATGTAAATCATATTAAACTTTGCTCGCGTCCCGAGTATGAATATCCGAACAATAAACTACCTCCTGAATAATCAACGATATACCTGGGATAAAGAATGGCACGTGTTCGTTAAAATTAAACCTTGTGAACGTAAACTCGCACAATTTCGCACAATAATCAACGATATATTTTTAGTATAAAGAATGGTGTGTGTTCGTTAAAATTAAACCTTTTCAACGTAATCTCGCACAATAATTTCGTGTACGCTAGTAGAGTACTCTATATGTAAACAAAGCAAACGAAGAAAAAAAAATGAAACGAAAAGAAAAGAGAAACAAAAAAAGAAAAGAAAAGAAAAGAAAAGAAAAGAAAAGAAAAGAAAAGATTAACGAGAAGTAAATCCCTCGAACCGTTCATTTTTTTTTTCACTTCTGGGATAAGGAAAAAGAAAAAAAAATAAGAAAAGAAAGAACGAAAAGGAAAGAGAAATAAAAAAGAAGGATAACAGAAAGAAAAAAGAAAATCCAAATCGCGATCAATCCAACGTTATTAGATATTGATTAGTACGTTAAATTGAATTTATCGAATAGTTCGACGATCTCGATTAATTTCTAAAAAAGTGAGTCGACAAGCCAGCTTGTAAAAAGACTGCGGTAACGATGTCATGGAAGAGATCCACAAAGTCTGCTATCCAATTGGAACCAACCAACAGGGTCGCGTAAACGTTCCCGAAGTCCTACTACCGGAGGTAAACGCTGAATTTGCTGAAAAGGGAGAGAAAGAGAGGAAAAGAGACAGAGAGACGTAGATAGAGAGAATTCTCTAGTATTTTCGTCTTTAAAAAAAAAAAAAGGAAGAAGGAAGATGGGATGGAGAAACGCTTTATCTCGCTCTCTCTCTCTCTCTCTTTCTCTCTCTCTCTCTTTCTCTCTCTCTTTGTTGCTTTTTTCTTTTCCTTTCGGTTTAAACTTCGAACTTACCCTGTCTCTCTCTCTCTCTCTCTCTCATTTCTTTTTTTTCGCTAGCAGTAATGCTTTCTCTCTCTCTCTCTCTCTCTCTCTCTCTCTCATTTCTTTTTTTTCGCTAGCAGTAATGCTTTCTTTCTCTCTCTCTCTCTCTCTTTCTCTCTATCTATCTATCTATCTCTCTTTCTCTCCCTACGGAACGAAGTTTTCCAGGGAAGTAAAGTCATTTCGCTCTGGCAATCTAAGTTAAGTGACTTTCGAGTGGCTCGGCGACGAAACTCGGCTCCGCTTCGGTCCTCCGCTCGTCGTACTCTTTCTCGTCGTCCTTGTCGTTGTCGTCCTAATGCCGGTAACCCTTTATCTTTCTGTACACCATTCTCTATTTTCAACGATAAAATCCAAAATGCAAGAGTATTACGCGATCCATTAGGCGCCTTCGAGTTTTCTCGCATAGAAGAAAACCGAGGCTTTCGAATTATTCTTTCTATCTCGATGTACCACCACCTGTCCTCTCGTACCACTTTAAAGATTAAACGTCTCTAACGTTTCTCTATCGTACCTACAATTTTATCCGCCCCTCACCCTCCCTACCCTTTTCTTTTTTCCAATTTTTTCCTATTTTTTTTTCCTATTTTTTTTTCCTATTTTTTTTCCTATTTTTTTCTCCTATTTTTTTGTTTGCTTGCTCGTTTATTTCTTTTTTTTTGTTCCTCTTTTTTGTTTTTGCTTTCGTTTTCGTTTTTCTTCTTCGAAAATCTTTCGAAAATAGATAAACAAATAGATAGACGTAAATGATTTATCGACTACTGACAAATGGCCATGGGGACAAGTGGGATATTATATATGTACGTATAAAGAACGTTGATTCTCCATATCTAAAAACTGTTTCGAATTTGTATGAATTGAAAAAAAAGAGTTTTGATGTAATAAAAAGAAAAAAAAAAAAAAGAGAAAAAGAAATAAATTTTACCAAAAATTAATATCATAGTATCATTTCTTTGTTTCTTTTTTCTTTTTTTTTGTTTTTCTTTCTTTTTTTTTTGTACTTTAATTAAACGAAACAATATTCGATATTTAATATGAAAATAAATGAGACGTTCGAGCAACGTAATAAGAAAGCAGGTGACATTAACGCGTTCGCGATCTAATCGTAAATTTAAACACGTTCGCTATGTAGATTAAAGTATGCGAAAAAATGAGGAAAGACGGACATATATAATACATAAAACGCTCGGAATGCTTGAGATTGGCTCGATTTTCGAGAAATCACGAGCGTCCAGTCGCTCGTAAATACATCAACGTCTCTCTCTCTCTCTCTCTCTCTCTCTCTCTCTCTCTCTCTCTCGCTCTCATTCTTTCATCCCCTTTTCAACCCTTACCCCTTTTTATCAACGGAGAAGGAAAAAACTGAAATGTCCCGCTCGCTACTGGCTCTATATATGTATATATATACACGAACGGGTGCGGCTATATGAATCATGGGGGTTTGTAAAGTGATATCGAATGGTATACAGAATGTTCACGCGCGCTAGAAACTTCACTATGTGAGTGTATATATATATATATATATATATTGTGTATGTATGTAAATACATGTATATATATATATATATATATATATATATATATATATACATACATATATATATATATATTGTGTATGTATGTAAATACATGTATATATATATATATATATATATATATATATATACATATATCTATATAGTGTATATAGGTGACACGACCATTAAAACGAACGCCTCGTGCCGCAAATTGCTGATTCAATGCTCTCCACGACACTCCATAACGACGAGTGCCAATTTTGTCTTTCTCTATCTGTATCTCTCTCTCTCTCTCTCTCTCTTTCTCTCTCTCTCTCTGTCTCTTTCTCTATCTGTATCTCTCTCTCTCTCTCTCTCTCTCTCTCTCTCTCTCTCTCTGTCTCTTTCTCTCTCTCCCTCATTCACTCTCTCTTTAATTCTCCCTTACTCAACCTAGACTACTTTTCGTGTCTTTAATTTCTATCTTATCGCATTTCTTGACACCATTTTCGTGGTACCAATGGCGTTGGGTCTAGATTGCTGCTTCGAAATAGATCCGGTTTCAAAAACGCTTCCCTTCAAGGTCCTATTTCCTTTATCTACACTTATTTTCCGTATCCTTTTTTTTCTAGTTCTCTCTCTCTCTCTCTCTCTCTCTCTCTCTTTCTCTCTATTTTTCTCTCGCTCTTTTCTTCCCGTCTTTTCAAGCGTCGGTAGTTTTCAACCTCGCTATTGTAATCGGATCTGTTAACGAGTTCTCCTATAAAGGAATCATTATATCTACTTTCTTCTTTTTTTCTCCCCCCTTCCTTCTTTTATCGAGGTAACGTTGAGATAAGAAACGAAAGAAAAATGAGGAAAAAGATAACGGAATCCTTTAAATGACGAGCTTTGTTGTGAGAAATACTAAAGATAGAAGATTGATAAAACTCGGAGGCAAAGGCGGGAAGGGAAGGGAGGGTGAGGGGTGACAGGGGGAAAAGAAAGAAAACAAATCATACGATATTATAAACGATGAAATTATCAGAGTTTAATGAACTTACCCAAAAGTTTCATAACTTGCGATTGGCTGATGAAAATATTGAGATATGCCTCGCTGCAGCCTATCAGAATCAGGAGAACAAGGAACTTGCATCTCTGGAGATCGCAGGATCCACCCACCCACCACATTGTCTCACATACGGTCACATGCCACACTATTCGCCAGGGCCACGATTTATCACACCGGTATATCACACCGGACGTGTCTTTAAAGTAAACTAATAATCATAATTTTCTTTTGGATATTGAAAACGTTCGAGTGTCTTTCAACGTGATACCTCATAATTATGGATTTCCGAAAAGTCAATTATGATTTAGAAAAGAAAAGTGAAAAATTCTCTTTTTCTTCCCTCTATTGTTTTTAATTCTTACTCGATTTTCTTCTTTTTTTTTTTTTGCTTTACTTCATAAATACTTTTATCTTATAAATGTCCTTCGCAAATGTTTCTGCAAAATAAGAAGAACGATATATAAAGAAAAGTAAATAGAACGATAAGCAGCAACAATAACAATAACGATAAGTACAATAATAACAAAAAAATAAGACAGTCCTGATGGTATGAATTTTTGCGATTTAAAAGTGCGCGTAACGAAAACGATAGTCACGTGGCATCGAAGATCGCGACGAAGTAACACGGCGATTGCATCGACGAGAGAGAAAAGAGACGAACGTGACGTTGTGAACGTCTGAACGCAACTGGCGAACGGCGCGCACGGTTTTTCGGGGGCGCGACAGGATTCGCGCTTGCGCCTCGCGCAAGCAGGAGTAGACAGGAAAGCACCGACGAAGAAAGGAATCGAAGAAGAAACAGAGGATGGATTGGTACTTCGGAGAAAAAGAAGAAGAAGAAAAGAAAAAAAAGAAAAAGCGGAGAAACAACTCGAACGAAGATTCCACTTTACGATGATTTGTATCCTCGATCGAAAAGGATTAATTATTTTTGCGGACAATTAAAGTTTTTTCTTCCTACGAGTTGCCGCCTACTCGGTCTATCTTTTTTTCTTTTCTTTTTTTTTTTTCTTTATTTTTTCTTTTCCTTTTTATTCATTCCTTTTCACAATATCCAATCGTTCGTACGTTATCCTCGTTCATGGATGAAGAGGGAAGAAAGTAAAAAATGGCGACTTGACGTCGTCTCAAATAAACCATTTGAAGCTTTTCAAATCTTCTCTTTCAAGCGCGAAATTCCACGCTCTGACGTGACCCACCCCCACCCCCACCCTCATCGCGCGAAAAAATTCGGCCGATTAGCCTACCCTTCGGCCCCCCTCTCATCCTCGTCAGAACGGCGCAATATCAGAGACGTCGACGTAAGCTGATCTCGCTTAACGGGAAATTGGGGTGCGAGCTCGAACAAGAAGAAGAGGAAGGAGGAAAAGGAGGAGAAGGCGGGGCAGGAGGGTGGAAGGGGGGGAGGGGGAGAAGGTGGAGGAATAATCTACGAAAGTGGAAGAAACGCATAGGTAGGTATCGGCCTGAAGAAGGAACCTTCTATTTGGAGTCATTCTACTTTTCCTTCGATTTCCAATTGTATGCGAGTAGTCGTCGTGAAACCATGACCCAACGCGTCTCGCTTCAAAACGGTAGAATTTAATTAAACCGACAGCATTCCGTCGTCACCAACTTCTCGCTCTTTCTCTTACCTTTCTACTTACACAATATCTCTCTCTCTCTCTCTCTCTCTCTCTCTCTCTCTCTCTCTTTCTCTCTCTCTTCTCTATTATCATCTATTTTGCTATTTATTATTATCATTATTAAAATTTATAAATTATATCGTTTCCTTTTATCATTATTCCAAATCATTTTACAAAAATTTACTTTCTTTTTTCACATTTTATTTTATTTTAATCCTCGCTCTCTCTCTTTCTTCATTTTCTTCTATTTCTCTCTCTCTCTCTCTCTCTTTCTTCATTTTCTTCTATTTCTCTCTCTCTCTCTCTCTCTCTCTCTGTCTTTCTGTCTCTTTCTCTATTTCTATCTCTATCTATCTACCTATTTATCCTTTACTACTTTGTTACCATTTTTTACTTCATCTCATAACAATTCTTTTCTATTTAAAAATGTCGACATTCTGTCTCTACTTATTATAGCCTTCATTATCTGAAATAGTAGTACAAAAGATAATGAACTTTTTCTCTTTCGGTTCAGAACGTTGATACCAACCCCCGAACAAGTTGGACGCTTGGTAAAAAAAAAAGTCATCGTTTTTCACGATTTTATACTCGCGAGCTCGAGCCGAGGAGGTTGGGTGGGAGAAAGAGGTGGGGAGAAGGTCGATCCATGCACGCCTTTCGGCACATCGAAACGGGACTTTAATTATACTGTGGGATTAATTAACTCCGTTAAATCCAGCGGAACGTACATCCTCCTCTTCTTCGTTTTCTCTACCTCTCTCTCCTTCTCTCTTTCTCTCTCTCTCTCTCTCTCTCTTTCTCTCTGTCTCCCTATCCCTCTTTCTCTAACTGTATCTCTCTCTTTCTCTCTCTCTCTCTCTCTCTCTAGAGACCTGCCGATGGACGAGCGCGCCGTCATCGGAGGGATCGCCAAATAATTAAAGAGCTTTTTTCTCTTCCTTTCCATTTTCTGTCTCTTTTTCAGTTATCCAAAGGGGATGATGGTTCTCTCTGCCTGATTTCATTTCGCATCTTTGGGATCACGCGCACATTGAAAGCTTTTTAACGACTACAGTCATATGCTACCGATAGTTCCATAACTTCATTTTATTTTATTCGATCATTCAACGTTAAAAATATAAAAAGCTTCATCGATCTAATTCATGACTTCACATATCGATATCGTCAAATTTGTATTATCGTCGTCAAAAATTTGTTCTCAATTTTTTTGTCATTCTTCGTTGAAACTACGTCTGAAAGATCGTTTATCCTTAAGTTCACTTAATTTTTAAGTGGTAATTTTTAAGTTTTTTATTTTTCCTTTTCTTTTTTCTTTTTTTTCTTTTCTTTTTTTTTCCTTTCTTCTAATCACCCTTAACTTCTTCGTTAACTTTTATAAACAGAAAAATCTTTAGGATAAGTTCAAAGAAATGTGCGTGCATAAAATATTATATACCTTATGAACAGATACATTCAGATCCATTAAATATTTGTACGATGGAGAGCAGGGAAAAAAAAAAGAAGGGAATGAAAGAGGAAAGAAAGATACGGGAAAAAGAAAGCCCTGGAGAAAGTTTACCCTCGCTACTTTGGTCCCATATATTAAGAAAGAAAGAGAAAAGTGGATAGAGATAGATAGATAAATAGAGAGAGAGAGAGAGAGAGAGAGAGATCTCTATTAATATTTACATTTATATTTCTTTATTCTACTCTTTCTTTTTTCTTTCTTTCTTCTCCATAGATCGCAGCTATTGGCGAAGGACCCTTTCTACGTTATAAATCTTTCTAGCCGTTTCTCCTCGAATGATCGCTCTGCCATTATATTTAAATATCCACCATATAATGTTACATAACTAATACACGTGCGATTTTATATTTTCTCTCTTTTTTTTTTTTCCTTTTTTTTTCTTTCATAATAATTTCATACATATCGCAAATTGCAATCAATATTACACATTTTAATAAAACGATCAATCAGAAAGAAAATTTGAATAATGTAAAATTATAAATATTATTGAACGTGTTATCGATGTTGTATAATTGTAGAAGTCTACTGAATCAAAATACGTCATTCTCATATCATAAGTCAGACTTATACTATTCTTGTTTCGAACAGTTCTCAGTATAGAATAGAATAAGCCAGACATATTCTACACCGTTCTCATTGTGATAGACTATTATAGTTCCTAGTTTCAATATAACTTTCTGTATTGTTATGTGTTACGTATGAAAAAGAAGAAAAAAAAGAAAAAAAGAAAAAAGTCATTATCTATTTAATTAGTTCACATTGTTACGATGATACTTGGAAATAACATTTCGTAAAATTTGCCATTACCTTAACAAATCAGTCGGTGCTTTTATAATCGATATAATATACTCGTACTCATACTCGTAATCAAGTGATAAATTAACGAATAAAATAAAACGCGATCAACGATAGATAAATGAATCTTTAAAATGTATAATAATTACGATAATAACATATTCGAGCATTATGCATAAATAGGTATTGATGATTCGATTTATGCTAATTGGACTTTAATTACGATCCTTCGAGTCGTTGCAAAATAGAAAAAAAAAAAATCCAATCGAATCATACCTTCGATTTTTATTTTATCCGGAATAGGGGAAAAGGAAAGAATGGAAAAAAAAGTGAAAAAAGAAAAAAAAAAAAAGAAAAATAAAAAGAACAAAAAAACAAGAACCGCCAAATGGCAATGAAGAATGATGGTAGTGGTATTTTTAAAAGTGAGCTTTAGAGACAAGGCGCTCATCGAGGCGCGATCTCGATTCCCCTCAAGGGAATCTACGGCACTGCCAAGCCAGCCAACCAGCCAACCAACCAACCACCCAACCAGCTAGCTCGTCGTTGGCACCGCAACCGCGGCCACGTCTGCAATGAAAAGCTCCAAGACAATTAACAGTGAATTTATTTAATTAACGATCAGGAGCAACGCGAGACGTTGAAATCGACGCACCAACGACAGGACAACGAACAGAAACCAGGACCGACCAGGCGAGAAAAGCAGACGGCGTGAAACTAACGAGCTCCTCGAGACAGCTACGCTCCAATCAGCCAGATCATTAACTCTGATAATTAATAATCATTGGAAATCGATCGTTGTAATCGTCGGTTAGTCGTCTATGGTTGCTTCTTCTTCTTCTTCTACTTCTACTTCTTCTTCTTCTTTTTCTTCTTCTTTTTCTTCTACTACTACTATTTTCTTCTCATTTTCGTTTTTCAATTTTTAATGATTTTTTGTCTTTTTTTTTTTTTTTTTTTTTGTTAATAAATACATTCACTTTTATTTCTCTTCTAACAATTATACAATTTTTATGAAGTTTCACATTTGAATTCGTTCCATTTTCTCGATGTTACTTCTTTCAATATCATCATTATTTCCATCGATACAATAAAAATCTACGTCGTCATTAAGATATTCCCTAAGATGTATACGTATAACTTAATAAAGCATCTACTATATACGTGGATGCTTCGAACGGTATAATCACGTTTGAGTAAATAATTAAATAACCCTAGACGTATCAATAGCACCGCTCGATACGAACGTAGCAATCAGCCATCGTTGCTGTGTCACGCAAACCGAACGTCTAAATCATTTAAGATTCTCTACGGTAATTCTCTCTAACTCTCTCTTCGCACTATTATCTGTAACCTCGGAATGGAAATAAAAAGAAGAAAAAAAAAAAGAAAAAAAGAAAAGAGATCACATACGAAATCTCGTAATGAGAATCGTAAATAATTATACATTAAAATACATTTAAACAAATATTTGTCACTTTTATATTTAAAAATAATGCTTGTATTTTCATAAATCTCGATCCCTATCTTTCAGCTGATGTGACTTATAGAAAATCTATCATCTCATTATATATGTATGTATATATATATATATATATATATATTATTTATAAATAATTACAAGGTAGGCAGAAATGCGAACGTTATATTAATAACTCATACGATATTAATAACGTTTCATCGTTAAATTCTCATCGATCAGAAACTCCGTTAGCCGTTTACCGTCATTATTTACTCGTTGAAAAATAAAGAAAATGGAACTACTACTATCTTCCTTCTCTGGTATAACTTTTCAAATGACAATAGACGATTGTCGCGTCGACGAAACGAGAGTCGGGTAAATCGCAGAAAATTTCGGCACAGATGGTCGACAGTGCGAACGAACGCTCTCATCCAAAGTTTTCGAGTTTTTCCCTGGTACGAGCCAAATCGCTAGGACACCGGTGCTTTTCGATGAGAGAGTAAAAGAGATAAAGGAAATACATATATATATATATATATATATATATATATATATATATACAGAAAAAGAGAAGAAGAGAGAGAGAGAGAGAACATGCCGAAAATTTCAAACGAGTCCGAGGGGAGAACGGAAGCACGGTGTCACCGGTGTCACCGGTTCGATCGATATGCGTATCACTTCGTACAATCGAATTGAATTCTCTATTAACTTCAAGTCCAGTTGTATATTGTTATTACACGCTAAATAAACTCTATATTCAATATACAATATTTTATATAAAATATAATATTACTTGATTTTCTCTTAAATAAAATAAATATATATTCTTCGTTGCATCCTTTTCCCGTTCTATTCTGTATTAAGAAATAAAAAAGAAATGTTATTGAAATTTCTACGTTGTACTAATTAGTAAATAGAGTATTTTTTATCATCTTACTCGACTTTACGGAATTACAAGATTTCTTTCATCTTTCTTCGTATTATATATATATATATATATATATATATATTTAAGCCACCGAATACATTTTAATTTGTCTGAAGTTTATTAAAAAGCACTTTACTCTTATGATAAAAAAAAAAAAAAGAGAAGACAAAAACAAACAAACAAAATCTTTAAGTTATATATCTCACAAAATGTATGAATAATGAATAACCATTCCCGTTTGATTGTTATTCCATTAAGAAAATATAAAAGGAAAGAAATGATGAATAAAAAGTGTAAATTGAATTGGAAATCGAACAAGTTTTCAATCCATATAGAAAATGAAATATTTTCTATGATTTAAAAATGATTCGATTCATTTTCAATGAAAGGACAACCGTCCAAAGCGTTGAGGTACGATCGTTTTGTCGGGCAAACGCGTTTGTCGATCATCGGCCAAGCGAGCATAATTTCGTAGCTCGTTATCTCGATTACAATCGCATTTCATTGGCTACTTGCAAAATCGTTCGTAACGTAATCGCGATGAAACACCTATGGGGTTGGTTGTTATAGAACCACCATCGTACGCGACCTTCTGTTCGTCCCTTCAATTTCGAGTCGCGAGGCAAGCCGGAAATATTATGGAAATTGCTATCGCTTGGAAGGATGAAACGAATGAATGAGAGAGAAAGAGAGAGAGAGAGAGAGAGAGAGAGAAAGAGAGAGGGAGAGAAAGAGAAAGACAAAGAGAAGATACGACGTAGAGATTCGTAAATCGAACACATTAAAAGTCCATTATCGATGGTCCCAAAGAGCGAAAGAATGAAAGAGAGAGAAAGAGAGAGGAAAAAAGAAGAAAAAAAAGAGAAAGAATTGAGTACTTCGTTTGACCCTCGACAACGTATCTCTGGAGACGTTCCGTCCCTTACTATACCGATATCATCTCTATTTTAAAAAAGATTTTCTCTCCGGTGCTATCGTTCGTTTTCTCATAAACTAGATAAAACTAGGGAAAAATATCGATATGTCCATAATTATCGATTGAACATCAAATATCCATAAATCAAAAGTTGAATGATATCAGTATTGATACATATATATATATATATATATATATATATATATATATATATATATCGCATAACTGAGGTATATACTCTGTATTCAATGCATACTGTCGAAAAAATATAGAGACATGCATGGTCGATGGATTGAAAAAACAAAATGACGAAAGAAAAAAAAAAATATAGTTTAAAAAGAATTAATAAGATACGTAATAAACAGTATCGTGATTGGATAAATATATATATATATATATATATATATATATATATTGGATAAATATGTATATATATTTATATACGATGATTTTTCGAACGAAAAGATATCACATTTGCAGTTATCGATAATTTCCTTCGAAAACTAAAGAGACCTCTCATCGTTCGTAATTCGTTCGTTCTTCCGGGGTAAAGGCAAAGAAAGATGAAGGCTCTTGCGATTTCAAGGCGTCCTTTACACTCGGAGACTATTCGATCAACGCAACAGCACTTTCGAGAATTAAAGTCGTCGACGTCGCGGCTCTTTTCAAAGTGCATGCTCGTCGGACGTTATTCGATTAAACGATGTTCGCCTCGCGTTTCACCCTCTACCACCACCACCACCACCACCACTACCACCACCACCATCATCACCATCACCATCACCATCGCCATCTCATAGAAAATGAAAGAAACGCATTCATTAACCCCATTAACCGAACGTATGGCTCGTAGAAAGCTGTTTACTATAGGCGGCGAGGGTCGCGACGGGGTACTCTTCGATTGGAATGCTGCCTGTTAAAGATAAGGGTCGCGACCCCTCGTCAGGAAGGATCGTACAATATGCTAGACACCGCACTGTCACGTACCGGGTGTGCACGCTTCTACAAAAGCCGATCTACCAAAGGACGATTTGAATTCGATTATACGATAAATTTCTTCAACTGGAAGATCCTTGATGGACTTACTTTTGTTATGCAATATACTCTATATCTATAGGGTGTTTCGAAAAGATTTAAAAATAAAAAAAAAAGAAAAAAAAACAGAACATCATCATTTGTTAATTTTAGATTACAAAATTAATTCAGATTTTTTAATTTTCTCTTTAGTACATAAATTGTGTAATTTTATTTTACGCGTAAAAGTATATATTTGATATAAATTAATTAAGAAAGTTCTGTTTCTTTCGGAAAATATTATTTCCCTTTCTATACTTTTGAAAATTCTAGCTTCTCGAGGAATAAATCAATTTTAAAGTCCTTTTTTTTTTTTTTTACAAATTCGAAATAATAGATTAGAATGAAACTTTACGAGATTACAAAAGAAATTTATACCACAACGTGTATCTTGTATACGAAACTTAACCAATCCCTTATCCGTTGCTCCTGATCATCCCTTGTTAGATCAACTGCTTAACTACAAACTATTCCAACGGAGGACTCGAAATAGGACTCAACGCGTCGAAACGAATTTAACGGACTTATGCTCGCTCGAATGGAACTCCAACTCGGATTTGCCTTACAAGCTACGACGATGTTTCATTAAATTCGAAAAAAAAAAAAAATAAGAAAAAGAAAAAAAAAACTTCGAAATCCGATTTAATTCAATTTTTGAATTAAATCCTGCAATCTATCCAACGCTTTTAAATGTCCATGTGCATGGATCTATGTCGAAGTGATAGAATTTATTACAAAAAAAAAAAAAAAAAAAATAAAAGAAAAGAAAAAAATTTATTGAAGTTACGTACATCGATAGAAATGCAATAATGTTTGAGTATGCGTGATTGTATGTACGAAGCCTTGGGCTAATATGTACACGATCGAAGGGTGCCAATCATTCGCGCGTATACTAATATGCACGTACATATACACTTACATAGAGATATATATCTACATATATACATACAGGGTGTTCCGATTTCGGAATGGTATGTTATCTTAATTATGCATTATCAAAAAGTTTCATTTTGAGATTACACATTAAATAAAATATTTATTATCTCAAATGAGAATATAACGATGTCGGACAATCTTTAATGTATACAAAATGAATAATATATTCTGCTAAAGATCCTAATGAAAAAATAATTATTATAGTGCGAATACTTTTGAAATATCTTCAATTGTCCTTGTGTGTATTCTTGCGTGTAAAAAAAGAAGAAAAAGAAAAAGAATACGAAGAAGAAGAAGAAGAAGAAGAAAAAAGAACGAAAAGAAAAAGAAATACATTTTCCCATTGAATTAAATATAACACAAGTTTTATCTTCGATCTTCATAGAAATATCAGTTTGAAATGAAACATTCGGGAATCAATGAAACACCCAGTATATACAGGTATATACGAAGTCCTGTAAACGTGACTACATATATATATATAGTACATACAACGTACGTATGTGTACTTTGCACAGTAGGAGGGTGTCCTTATCACCTCGCGCCACATTGACTAAACGCCGAAATACGATTCCCTACTTTGTTTCCATGCGAGGCTACAATAATTGCACGAAAAGCGGATGAAATTACGCCGCTTAGATTACAACCAGGATGCCTTCTTCGAGGGGTGAAAAGATAGAAAAGGAGGGATTTAGAGGGAAGGGCTATGAGGCAATGAGAGAATGAGATCGACAAGGACATCGAGGATAACCTCTATCTCTTCTCTTCTCTTTCTTATTCTTCCTCTTCATTCCTGTTTTTTTTTTCATTTTCTCTCTCCTTTTTTTTCTTTTTTTTTTTAATTCTACTTCTTCCTTTTCTTTTATTCCTACGTCGAAATTCGAAGATCGATATAGAACCTCCTAATTGCTTCCTTCGTCGCTTAAACAGCGAGACGTCCGAGGTTGCTGCGATATTAAACGTTCTTGCGCAATTAAGGAAACGAGAACGATATTTTTCTCTCTTTCTATCTCTGCCTCTGTCTGTCTCTCTCTCTCTCTCTCTCTCTCTCTCTCTCTCTCTCTTTCACATTTTTTTTCTTCTTCCTCTTCTTCTTCTTCTTCTTTCATCTGCTTCGCCTTGTTATCTAAACGAGTCTTTGCCTGCCCGAGATCGTTTCGTCCGAAGGGAATACTAATTATAAATAGTATAATGCAATGTTCTTCTATAAGTATTCAGATATTTGATAAATTATTCCTTCTTACTTTATCAGTAAATGATCCGAATTCTATATCAAATCATTCGATATATCTCGATATTTCTCTTTCGCAGAGAAAAAAAGAAAAAAAAAAAATAATAATCGGGAAATATTATTCTCTTACTCATTACTCCTTTAATGTTACAACATTTTATGTGATACATTATTAAATTGACAAGTTATATGATCTTATAAAAAAAAAAAAAAATGTAGAAAGATTGAATTTATCGTTTATCTTATATATCATCGATCTAAATATAATATTATTAGTTTTTGAAATGATTAGTTATGTTAATAATTATTTATATTTTACTTTTATAATTTCCATTATTCTTCTTCTAGTGTATTTTTATTAATGAACTCACTCTCTAATCGATCTCCACGATCTAATCTATGTATTTATTCTAAAGACTTATATTATTAATTATATAATAAAAAAAAAAAAATAGAATTATAATGCCTTGATAAAGTCATTTGATAAAATTAAAAATAGTAATGTTTTTTTTTCTATTTAAACCCAGACATTCCGAACAATTGATAAATCTACATAGCGTTAACTTAACGCGAGAAAAGAAAAACCGTCACATTTTTCTAATTGTAAGTGTAAAAACTAAAGGATATGACGGCATTAAAGTAATAGGTTCTTGCCCTGGATTTGCTTGTTTAAACCTTAAGCTTCCTTACGTGACTTCCTTTCAAACGATCGGCTTATTTTCCCTCGTCATTTGCTCTCGCGTATTATTTCGCGAACGAAAGAAGGAAACAAAAAAGAAAAAAAGAAAAAAAAAAGAAAAAGAAAGAAAAAAAGAAAAAAGAAAAGAATATCGAAGCTCGATAGATATCTATATACTTATATACGTATACATACGTACATACCTGAATACCTAAGTAACTACTAAAAGTAGAGATATATAAAATCAGAGAGAAAAGAACGTCAACAAATTTTCATATCGTATCGTTAAAAATAATTCCACGTCATCGTCGTTCATCGTTACGAGCTTGTTAAATCAAAGAACCCCTAAATTCGAATTCTTTTACGAGTCCGAGAGGATCGACGTATCCGACACTTTTTATTGACTCATCCTCTTCAAATATATCGTTCCATGCGATATATAAATACTTGTTTATCCATGTTTTTGTCCCAAGAGATGCCGACCATTTTCTAACAGAGAAGTTAGCAACAAGGGTCCTGTACGGGTTAACAATCACTGCACGAAGAGAGAAAAAGAAGATAAATCTAAACAAAGAAAGAGAAAAATAGAGAGATAGAGAAAAAGAGAGAAAAAGAGAGAGGGAGGTGGTGGGTGAGGAGGGGGTGCGGGGGGGGTTGGTATGAGAGAAAGAGAAAGAAAATTTATAGTTTATTAGCTCTGAGCCAACTAGGAAGCACGGGCTATTGGATAAAGTCCATTGAAACTTCCATGGCTCTTGGAATAGGATAATAAAAAAGAGGAGAGAAGGAGAAAGAAAGTGAAATAGAAAGAAAAAAAGAAAGAGAGAGAGAGAGAGAGAGAGAGAGAGAGAGAAAGAGAGAGAAAACGAGAGGAAAAAATAAAAAAAGAAAAGTAAGAGAGAAAGAGAGAGTAAACGGCAGGGGATTGGAATGAAGGAAGGAAGCTTCTACATGATGTAAGAAGGGTGAGTGTGTATGGAGGATCGCTAGGAATATATACTCGGAGGTGTATACCTCGTAGGAGAAGGATACTCTTTTCGACATTGAAGTGTGACACTACTAGCTTTTATATACCTTACCTACGTTTTCCTGTTTTTTTCCAGCATCTTCTTTTTATTTCTATCCTCTTTCCTTTCCTTTCCTTTCCTTTCCTTTCCTTTCCTTTCCTTTCCTTTTCTTTTCTTCTCTTTTCTTCTCTTTTCTTTTCTTTTCTTTTCTTTTCTATTTTATTCTTATCCATTCTTTTTTCTTTGTTTCTTGTCCGTCCCATGTTCCTATCCCTGGAATGGCAAATACTACACGAGTTTAGGGAATACTTCGATCGTTCGAACGACTTTATTCGCGATGTTACATCGGCCACCGTAACAAGATTTCCCAGATCTCTGTACTCAACTGGTGCGAGCATTCGATCCGATTCCCCGAGTGCAACTTAAATACGAACGCACGTGCAATACGTAACTACGAGAGATCTCACTAAAAGATCTAAGGGAATTTGATATTCTACGGTTTTTTATTATCGATTATAAATTTTCAGGATACGCATTTACGCGTCGGATTAACTTTACGAACGTTAAAATATATTATATATATATATATTTTTTTTTTATTAATTTTAATTCATTACGAATTATATCAATATTCCGTCGTGTTTCATTAATTTTTAATTAATAAAAGTAATTTTCATTAGGAAATAAAAAAAAAAAAAAAAGAACAAAAAGAAAAACTAGTCGGGCGATATAAAATTATGTAATAATAAAACTTTCCACGTCTGACGGATTTAAAAAAAAAAAAAAAAGAAAAAAAAGAAAAAAGAAAAAAAAAAGGAAAAAATGTATCCTAATTATTACAAAAATATTCTCGAACGAATAAATGAAACGAGAATGAGGTCTCGTTTTTAAAATATATATTGAATGAACGCACGAGAGTAAAAACGAAAACAAGAAAAGAAAGAAACAGAAGAGAAAAGAAAGAACCGAAAAAAAAAAGAAAGCGAAGAACGATTGAATGGCGATTGGCCAAAAATTATGTATTCCGTCGATTCCGTCGTTTTGTTGAACGCCAATTTGCAGCTCTTTACGACTACTGGCTCCGCTACGAAGGCAAAGCTCGTTCTTTCAAAGGAACCAGAGGATTGGCCGAGGAGGGTCATTCGATGGAAGGAGAAGGTAAGCCCTCTTTGCCGCGTCGTCGAAATTCAGTCCTGCAGGAGCGAGAAAGCAAGAAAGAGAGAGAGACAGATAGAGATAGAGAGAGAGAGAGAGAGAGAGAGAGAGAGGGAAGAGGTGGTAGCTCGTGAGGGTGCTTTTACGAGCTCTTGGCTCGCTCGAAATTTGTCTGGATGCCATCCGAGTATCTCGAAATGTCGGTTTTCCTTGGCCGCGTTAGGAGCAAGGGTCCAACCGGTAGACAGGAAGTAGTAAAAGAGAGTCGAGCCACCCTCGTCTGTCTTCGCCCTCCCTCTGTCTCCTCTTTTTCTCTTATTTTATCACTCTCTTTCTCTCTCTCTCTCTCTCTTTTTTTCTCTCTTTCGTACAGTGCGGTTTCATTCATTCAAGTCGGCTATAGGATGATACCGATTCCACGATTCATTTTCCAGTGGCATACATGTCCATCCGAAAGATTCTAAACGTTTCACGTAAGTACGTATGTAATATATAGAAACTAAGCGAATTCAAAAAAAAAAATCTAAATAACGTGTGTCTATCTTCCTTGTTTCTTTTCTTTTTCTTTATTTCTTATTTTTCTTTTTTTGTATTTTGTGTTTTTCTTTTTTTCTTTTTCTCTTTTCTTTTTTTACGTTACGAACTGGTATAGATAAAGTTGTCCCGTCGAATTTGAAACATGTGTAACTTCAAGTTTCAATTATATGACGTCTATCTCATTGGTGCATGAGATTGCATGATTTATATCCCTTTTCATGCGTAAATCACTACGATCGGATTTAATGAGTGACAATAATTTCTGTATATAATTAAAATAACAGTATATCTAAGAAAAGTGAGAAAAAAAATCGTACACAAGATTATATAATTAGTATAGTATATAATTTAATACAAGTATATGAATTAAAATATCTATGTAAAAATAAATAAGAATAAATAAGTACAATAATGTAAATGGAATTTGTCAATATGTTTCTATAAAAAAATCACTATATCTATTATATAATCATTATGTAATTTATTTGTCCCTCGAAGTATAATTAATAATGTAAAATATAAATACTTATTAGATGATTATTATTATACAAACAAATGTTTGACCTGATAATATCTTTTCTTTTTTTAATGTTTTTATATTCATCAAAATTTAATAGATAATTTTATTGCAGTCTTTTTACTTTCAAATTAAATAAATAACATAAGTCATCATTCCGAACAAATTTTATTTCTCTCTCTCTCTCTCTCTCTCTCTCTCTCTCTCTCTCTCTCTCTCTCTCTGTCTGTCTCTCTCCTTCTCTCTTGTTTTTTCTTCAAATTATCATTAACGAGCGTTATCCATTTTACAGACCAAAGAAATATCGTCGACGAATTTGACGATTATACGAGAATTCCACGTACGGGGATGGGGGTGGGGGTGTGGGAGGGGAATGCATATAATTAAAACCGATGAAACAACGCGACTACTAATCTCTCCGCAATTACGTGTGTAATTTTGCGCGAAGGGTTACTATAATTTTTCATCGCGATGCATTTGCCTCGGGTAATTGCAGTTTCCAACGATATGTCAAGTAGCTACGTGAGCGGATTAAACCGAATTGGGAGGACCTCGTGTGAAATTTCATGAGATTTCCTCACCCTTTCTCTATCGTAATGA
Source organism: Vespa mandarinia (assembly GCF_050613455.1). NCBI lineage: Eukaryota > Metazoa > Arthropoda > Insecta > Hymenoptera > Vespidae > Vespa > Vespa mandarinia. The sequence goes on along the minus strand of NC_140816.1, from coordinate 4,339,322 downwards.
GTATGAAAGAGAGAAAAAAGGAGCTAGAAATAGAAAGAGAGAGAGAGAAAGAGTTAGCGTGAGAGAGTAGGTAACACAATTCATAAACTTTTGACCTGGAAACGTTTTGTCATTACGTCTTTGTCACCAAGAGATTTATCATCGGCTCTTCTCTCCCTCTCTCTCTCTTTCTCTCTCTATCTCTCTCTCTCCCTCTCTTCTCTCTGTCCTCTTTTACCTCTTTCACCTTCTTTATTCGCTATTCCCTCTGGCAGAGAAACGTTCTTACAAAAGACTCGTGATGCTGCTTGAGCTGCTACCTCCTTTCTCTTCTTCTTCTTCTTTTCCTTCTTCTTCTTCTTCTTTTTTCTTCTCTTTTTTTTTTGTTTTGTTTTATTTTTTTCTTTATCTCTTGCATATCTTTTTAGTGTTCTCTGTTATACGACAGCATAAAGGCGATGGAAAAATTGCGAGAACCAACATTGAGACAAACTTTACACATGTATATGTACATATACGTATTTACTTGTACCATGTATAAAATGACAGAACCATTGGTATTATGATTATTATGATGATTATATGTGATTTTTTTTTTTCTTTTTTTTTTAATTATAAATATGTTCTCTCTTTAAAATGACAAATCATGATTATTATATATAATTAAATTTTAATGACAAATGATTTTGATTACAAATGGATATATAATTCACGTCGCACATCACAAATCGTCATGTCGTAAAATGATTATTAAATAATTTTGAATGTATGTAAGAGATAAAGATCGATTAATTATTAAGGATAAAAGATATTGTCATTATTTTTAATGTTTTGTTCTTATGGAAAAAGTAAATGTCTTATTTGGGTCTAATTCATGTAAATCGTCGGCTTTACGATTATGTTTTAAGACAAAGAGGAAAACGTGTACAAACGACTCATCTGTCTTGACGGATTCGGGACGTTTTGCTCGTTACCGGTGTTTCCATAGTACGAGTAATTACGCGCCTCTTCCTACAACGATAACAGAATCTCCTTTCTGGTTGTAAGCCGTAGAAGAAGCATCTTTATCTTTCTCTCTCGTTCTCTGTCTTTCTCTGTCTTTCACTCTGTTCTATAATCCAATTATGAAAAATTAAACCTTATCAATTATTATTATATATATATATATATATGTTTATTACCATTATCTTAATTAATTTTAGTTAATCTCTGTTATTATATCATATTTACTCTCTCTCTCTCTCTCTCACACACACGCAGACACATACACACACATATACAAGCACATTTCCTTTGATTAGAAAATTTTAATTCATAGAAAAAACACACGAATAATATTTAAAATAACGAAAGAATTAATTAACATTACCATTATAATAATTAATATCAAATATGTTTGTGTAAATAAATATTAATAATTTAAAAAGCTTTCAAATGATTAAAATAAATATTGTCCAAAAAAAAAAAAAGAAAAAAAGAAAAATAAAAAGAAGAGAAAAAAAAAAAGGAAAAAAGAAAAATCACAACCAAAATATATAAATCTATGTTCTTATTATTACGATAAAAAAAAATTCTAATAAGAATCTTAAATGCAATTGGATGATAGTCGCCCTTAAACGCCCTACCACATCGATCAACTAATATAGCTAACCTCACGAGCTGGCCCAGACAGTTTTGAATATTAGATTAAACGTCGGTCGATCCCCCGTCATTAGCAGGATAGTCTAATCAAAGTCGATGCAAAGTTTGAAACCGTTCAGCGGGCGGTGCACCTTATTAACCTGCGTCGCACTATATCCTAACCCTCGTGCTATGAGAGAAAGAGAAAGATAGATCCCGATAAATAGAAAGAGTAGGAGTAAAAGAGAGAGAGAGAGAGAGAGAGAGAGAGAGAAAACAGTCGCTTATCCGAATCATCGCTCGTCCCTTCTCCCTCTTCCCCTTACCAATACCCAAACTCTCCGTTTTATCCTGAATCAAGGGATCTTAGCTGTCGTCTTGGTAAGTACTTCCTTTCCTTCGAAGAGATGCCAAGAGTGAATCATGTCTCTCCCTACTTCTCTACCATCCTTCCTTTCCTTTCTCCCTTCTGGCCTTCCTCCTTCTTCCACCTACGGAGAATCTTCCTTCGGTGATTTATCAAAGACACTGATGACGAATCGTGCATTCCCTCCTCCCAATGGATTATTTATCCCACGAATTAACACCGAAATTGTACTAACGAGGAGAGAGATATGTATTTACATAACCATTACGTAAACATTATAATGTCATTTTGTATTGGCTCGATTCAAAGTAAATAAATACTTCGATAATACTTTATACTTTTTTTTTTATCTCTCTGATTTGTACGCGCGAGTAAGAATGTAATTTCGAGTTCTTTGTTGTTTCCTTCTTTTATTTTTTCTTTCTTTTTTTTTCTTTTCTTTTATCTTAATATTTTCAATTATCAACGAATGTTTCGTTTATAAGATTTCAATGAGATACATCTATGTCATAGTATTTTATTATATTACAATATATTATTTTGAAGATAACATAATACGCATCTTTACGATCAAAATAAATAAAATATTTAACGTCGTATATAGGTAAGAAATTAATACATAAAAAATAACAACACTTAGAAAAGCACTAGCTTAATAAATAAGTTTTCCGTTCGACGTAGTAATGATACCATCTGTTTAATGATTCAATTTCGTAATTGAATATTTGAATACCAAGGTGTCTAAAGCTCGGTCGCACCACGTAAACTGGTTGTAAGAATGCGAGATATAAACTATGGAGAGAAATAAAGAGAGGGAGTGAAAGAGAGAGACAGAGAGAGAGAGAGAGAGAGAGAGAGAGAGAGAGGGAAAGAGAGTGAGAGAGAGAGAGGAAAAGCTTGAGAATTTTCTTCCTCACTTTTCTCCTAGACGACGAGCTCATCTCACGGAAGTGCTCTTACGCCTTAGAACGATCGCACGAATACGACCATTGAACTGGCAACAATAGCGACCACGGACTATGCTCGAAAAGGTGTAAATGAGAAAAAGAGAGAGAGAGAGAGAGACAGAGATAGAGAGAGAGAGAGAGAGAGAGAGAACCTTCCACAGTTAGATTTTACGGTTATCCTTTACGGTAGCCCCTAGGGAATTATTCGATGCTGTCCTATCTCTGGTTATCGAGTTTTCGAACTAAATCCAACAATGCAGTTTTCGTCCTGAATTTGTAATTGTAAGAATATACTTCGATTGATCGAATATCGATACTCGATAAAGTCAGACATTTATCCATGTCTATGTGTATGCGTATGTTTGTTATCTTTGAAAGAAAGTACATTTTTTATAGGGAATATAAAATTTTGATAAAAATTTCCATGTTCTTTTATCTTTACGATAGAAATATATATTTTCTATTTAAAAATATTTTATATGCTTTTAAACTAATATATAATGATGATAATTAACATTTTATTAATTAAAATTTTATTCCCATTTTTATATTCCAGATATTTAAAATTCTAATAATATGTATATATATATATATATATATATATATATATATATAATTATTAAAATTTAATTTCAATGTGAAAAGAAAGAAAAGAAATCTTTTCCCTGTCAGAGATTACAATCGCGATCGAAATCAATACCAAAAATGTTATTAATGAAGAGTATTCGCCATTTTAAAATACATGAGCTTTCCAACCTTTCGAACGAATAATTCGACCGCGAGCGACGCTAATTAACGGTAGTCAAATTGAACCATAATGTTAAAAAGAAAAAACATTGTCGAAAGTTCGACTTCTCAAACATCAGGATGAAAAACGAAAGAAGAGAAATAAATCCAATAATAATTGAAGAGTCGAGAGATAGAGTTTGTGAGAGAAAGAGAGAAAGAGCGAAAAAGAAAGAAAGAGAGAGAGAGAGAAAGAGCGAAAAAGAAAGAAAGAGAGAGAGAGAAAGAGAGAGAGAGAGAGAGAGAGAGAGAGAGAGAGAGATAATACATGAGCAGTAAAAATAAAATTTTACGAGGACATTTTTCCTACGCCATAGTCGTCATCTCGATCGTGAAAAATAAGAATCCAAATGGATCATTGTCCATACGTTATATATACAATCCTATATTCTTCCCTCTTTATATGTTTACTATTACAAAAAAAAAAAAAAAAAAAAAAAAGAAGAAAAAAAGAACAGTTAATATTTTATATTATTTCTTCGTAAAATATCTCCGACGTTACATTCTTTATTTGTCTCCATTAATAATAACGTTAGAAAATATGGATTGTAATAGTAGATGTTTGGAAATGGGATGCTATTAAAAATTCTCTCTCTCTCCCTCTCTCTCTCCCTCTCTCTCTTTAATAATAATGTTATACTTCTCAAATATATTAAAATACGATGGTAATTCAATTTTGTCAAATATAGAAAATCGATCTCAAAAAAAAAAAAAAAAAAAAGAAAAAGAAACTTCGAAGTAATTCATACTTCACAAATAATCATTATGTTATTATAGAAGTTTGATACATTAGATGTTTTTTTTTCTTTTCTTTCTTTTTCTTTTTTTTTTTTTTTTTGCTTTTTTTAAATCGAACTAACATTTCACACGTATTACAGAGTGTGAGGCATTTTGATCGGCTGATTTAACATACCATCAAACGTTCAGATGTGTTATGAAAGAGCAAATCGAGATCAAAGGACTCACTTTGAATTTCTACGCTTTCGGTAGCACAGTGAAGTACTGAGAGGGCAGCGAACGTGTCCTTTGGAAGTTTTCACGATTCCTTAGTTAAAGTCACCGTCCCAATTTGTTGGGAATTCGGAAACAAGAAGGGGAGAAAATAGACGAGATTAATCCTGTCGTAAAAAAAATCTCATCGCATTTATAAAAAATGTCTTTCCTTTTAATTTTCACTCATTAACGTTCGTTCTCTCAATTTTTCTTATATTATAAATGATAACCAGGAATCTCAAATGTTCATTAAAAATTAAACGAAAATCACTGTATTTCTTTTCTTTTTTTTTCTTTTTTCATTCATCTAAATACAATCCATATTTTTTCTAATTGATACTTACATGTTTTCGCATATTTTTTAATTTCTTTTTCTTTTTTTCTTTTTTTTCTTTTTTTTTCTTTTTTATTAATAGTAAATAAAAATCGATTCGATGTCTCAAAAAAAAATTCCTCAAGCTCTCTTGATTATCAAATAACGTTTGTTCTAAAAAATACGTATTTGCATTATTATTTGCAAGATTTCAAATTAAATCATAAATCTTTTAACTTTCATATCAAGTGAATATACCAAAAAAAAAAAAAAAAAAAAAAAAGAAAAAAGAAAAACAAAAAAAAAATATAATAATAGTAATAATAAAACTGTCCAATCTCGTATGAATTTATGATCCGTATAAAATAATCGAAGATATATTTTCTTAAGTGAGTATTAATTAGTCGGAAAACTTTTAACTATCGTAAATTGATATAATGTTGAAAACGAGATTGAATTTGTTTTCTACAAAGATTTGAATCTTTCTCGTATTTCTTCGTCGACTTAATAATATCCTTCAAATTTTTCTATTTCCTTTCTGTCAGAATTTCTATTTTATATTCATACGAACACACACATACACACACACACACACACACAAACACATACACATACACACACGTAACATACATAGGTACATATGCGCATACATATCGCTCGAGTCACCGAAGCGAAGAGTATTTAAATTCTCTTCCTAGAAAATAATTTCGCTTCTCGCATGCTAAAACGTACAGTCGCTTCGTTACCTCTGACGATTATTGCACGCGTTGCTGTTCGTATGGCGCATACCATAGCACACACATCGCGTATCGTGGCACTCCGTCTACGGGGATATTAATATCGTCGCGTCTCTTGCGATATTACGTCGAGAGGCAACGTATGTATGGGGAAGAAGATGCGAATAGTCCTTTCTAGATCGTTTCCTTCTTTTCCGCTCTCTCTTCCTCACCTTCACCCTCACCCTCACCCTCTCTCTCTCTCTTTCTCTCTCTCTCCTTCTCTTTTTCTCTCTCTTTGCGTAAAAGTGATAAAATTTCCAAAAGTGGATTCCCTTCTATACTAGAATTAAATTTCATCCCGTTAAATATTTTTTTCTTTTGTCACCTTGCCCTTCGATAGTTATCTCATATACTAAAAATTTTATATTTTTTTATTAGATATATATATATATATATATATATATATATCCGTAATATTTATATGGGAAAATCAGAGAATATTAATGGGAATAAATTTTATTTACAAAGTTTTCTGATATCATTAAAGATTCATTAGGGAAAAGAACATATTAAAAATATTTTTAATTGATAATTGTCTAACAAAAAGAAATTTGCAATTTATTTACAATTAAATGTGCAAGACGAATAAAATTTCTTAAAAAGGTTTTATGATATCGTCGAAAGATTTCTAAGGGAAAATTCAATTTTAAAAACGTTTTATATTGAAAACGAATGGAAAAAGTAAATTGCTATTTAATGGAAATTTCATTATTACGTTTCGAAAGATATATAGATGATATGTGAAAAATAGATCTATGATCGATCGATTATCGTAAAGAAAATCCAGATGCAACGAGAAGAAAGAGAGAGAGAGAGAGAGAGAGACAGAGAAGGGTCCACGAAGTACTCACGAAGTCGCCAATTTCTCACATATGTGATACCAACTAGAAACTTAGATTATTAAACTTCATTTTATCAATACCGCAGCTACGGAATAAAAGTTGGAAAGAGAGAGAGAGAGAGAGAGAGAGAGAGAGAGAGAGAGAAAGAGATTTTCCAAAAACTTTCTAAACGAATACGATCTTTACTCTAAAAAGTTCGTAATAAAAGAAAAATACGATCGATCGAGAACATCCAATACTTAAAGCTGAAATGTAATTACATGTATCATCGAACGATCCCGATAATTCATAAAGAAAAATTTAATACAATTTTTACAATTATATACTATGATTATATGATATACGTATATGATTATAATATCTTAATTATGTTATATATAATTTTGTATTATTATTATGCGATATATCTTATGATTATACTAATATAATTCTATGATATCTATGATTATGTATATTATTATATGATTAGTATTATGCTCATTTTATGTCTATGAGAATAAACGTCAAATTGAAAATATATATATATATATGTATATATGAGCTGATAATTATAAAAGTAAGCTGATCTTTTTCTTTTTCCTTTTATTTCACATTATTATAATATTCATTAATGTCTTTAAAAAAAAAACTTTCATTATTATTGTTACAATCATCATTTTGCATAATGTTAACTTTTAATTCTATTTAAAATTTTCATGGTACTTTACATTGAGTGATATAATCGATTTTAGATACGACACTCTTATTTTGCTTCAACTCTGCTCGTACATTAATTTTCAAAAGAGGGATACATTTAATTCGTTGTTTCTCTCTCTCTCTCTCTCTCTCTCTCTCTCTCTCTCTCTCTTTCTTTCTCTTTCTCTTTCTTTCTTTCTTCCTTTTTTCTTTCTTCTTTTTTAATGCTTCCCGTTTCTCTCCCCCAAGTTTCTTGTCATATTCAAACCAATATCGCTGTTTCATTATAAAGCGAGAAAGAGAGGGATATAGAGAAGGAAAGAAGGCTTTATAAAAGTGTGGAACCTTGTTTGCCAGGAAATAAATTACACAAGGCGCCGTAAAGGCTTCTATAAATATTAGAAAGGCAGCCTTTTCCTCTTTTCTATGTCTTGGTAAAACTGACTGTTAGAAAATTGCTTTCGTCTTTTATATTCAACATCGGTGAATACATTTTTTTTTTCCAACTGAAAATAAAGAAGCACTATTCAGTTTATTAGGATTTTCAAAGAGCTCGAACTAAGTAGCAATGGATATTCGCTGACATAAAATTCTATCGATATTAATCGATTTAACATCGATATATATATATATATATATTTAAAAAAAAAAAAAACAGATGCCCATAAAATTATCGACATGTCGATTCATCGATCAAAAATACATTCCGTTTTTGTACAAATTTGTAAACAATCAGTTACTCAATCATGGCATATAAAAAGAATATATGCGGTAATACCGCAAATTTTCTCCCATAAATAATTTAATTCTTCATATCCGACCGATCTTGGTTAACTTTATTTATTGTCTATCGAATGTCAATCAACGATACCATACTTTCCGAGTAAGATCTTTCTTCTAATATAAATTTTAATCTAGGTTAACATTTTTTTTAATCGACACATATATTTTCAAGATCACGTGTTCCTAAAAAATGCGTAAGGCGTTGCAAGAAAGTTCATTCGCACGACACTAACTGTTTGAAATCCGAGGAAAAATGTTTGAAACGTACGATTCTATGTGGATTTTGTGATGACGCTATCAATGACGTAGTTCGTAAATTGGTAAGCCATATAATAATCGTTTATCTAAACTGACAAAATCAATTGATAAATCGATCGTCTTTAATTATTGTCTTTCGTATAATCCAAAAGTTTTTACCACCCGTATGCTACGAATCATTTTGCAAAGATGCCGAACATCTCCATGGTTTGTGGAAAAAATGGGAACGATCTAAAAGCAACTCTATTAATGGCAACATCATTAATGACGATCGATCATTGGTAAAAAATTTGATTTTAAATAAATCGACTAGTCGAGAAAGAAGAATATATTTCTATCGATTATATGACATTTATTTATAATTGGTGTTTCAAGAAAAAAAAATAAAAAAATAAAAAAATAAAAAAAATAAAAAAAGAAAGATAAAAAATATACTCTCAATGTTCTCGACTTTTCAATATCTTCAATTAATTATAAATCATGCTTGAAAAGATTTCTTTTATCAGAACGTACAAGGAATCAAATCCGACGTTAATCGAGAGAAAACGTATGATTACAAATATCACGATAAAAAAAATTACAAATATCACGATAAATACGATTATAAATATTACGATAATTATGGTAACGGTGACAATGACAATAAACGTATTATAAATGGCAATAAATACGATGCAAAATATTTGATTAAAAATCGAAATCGTCTTGGTTATACGTTTAAAGTGAGTAACTTCAAAGAGAAAGAGATAAAAACGGATAGAAAGAATATTCGAGGAAAAGAAGAAGATTCTCGAGGGAGATTGAATAGGAGCAGAGGTCAAGAGCGTCCTGGCAAAATGATCCATGATCGTACGAATGAAAAAATTCCTCTTACACGTCGACCTCGAGAAGGGTGGAAGGAGATCGAAAAGGACGAAGAAATGACTCCTCGTAGAAAGACTAAGGAGACTTATCGTCAATCAGAAGGAAAAGGGAATAAGACGTCCTCGGTAGTTGCGCCGAAAAAGGGAGATGTGCTTGACAGGGAAAGCGAATGGGCGTATCGTGACGGTGATGAGGAAAAAAATTTTCTTCGAAATCGTGAAAAACGAAAGAACGTTCGTGAGAGAAACGAGGGTAACGACGATACGCGAAATCTTCATTCGGGAAAGAAATATAAAATGGGTAAGCATTTTTCGTAGTTTAGTGAGAAACGCCAAGGAAATGTGTTACTTATCTTTTCTTTTTATTTTCTTTCTTAAAGCATCCATTTCTTTTTCCTTTTTTTTTTTTTAATAATGATCAGTCAGGTCTGGCAACGTAAACAGAAAATAATAAAAAAAACATTAATTCGATTAAATTTGAGTATCTACGAAAATGTTAAATTTGATCGAACGATCGATTGATCAGACTAATAATTTTTCATTTCATATTTAAACATCGTTAAATTTTTTTTTTTTTTGTAATTAATTAACAATATCACGTCCAAATCTTCCATAGAAATTAACGTTAACATAGTTTATCTTTTGTATTTTATTCCGTAAACAATTTTGCCGGCATTATTGCATAAACATATTTTAATTTGTTCATTAGCAAAAATATATAAATATATATTCGACAATTTTTAATTCTACCCAAACATTTTTATAGATTTGAAAGGAAAACAAAATTTTCGCTCTGGGAATGTTCTCTCGTTATATAGAATATTATAGTTACTCGTTAAATCGAATAAAAGTGCTTAGTCGACATAAATCTAAAATTTGACCTAGTCAGATTTATAACTGATCTGCTGTTTCCTAAAAGTATAATATCTCTTCGTTTCTTCTTCGTTTCATTTTGAATCTGAGAATTAAATAAGAGTTTACAATCGATCAAAAAAGAAATAGACATTAAGAGATATAGAAAAAGAAATAAAGATATATTAAAAAGAGAGCGAGAGAGAGAGAGAGAGAGAGAGAAAATGAAATGAAAGAAATGATATTTAACTTTAGGTACGGAAAAGTCGACGTTTGATTCAGAACTTGGAAATAATATCGAAGATAAAGATACGAAGCGCACAAAATCAAAAGGTTCAAAGTTCATGGAATCAAGTTTAACCACTGAAGAAGATTTTACAAGGAAGAACGAGTCTCGTTATCGAAAAATCGCTTCGCTACCCTTTCAAAATGGAATTGGTAAAGATAACCAAAAAAAAAAAAAAGAAAAAAAAAAAGAAAGAGAAAGAAAGAAAGAAAGGAAAAAAATTTAACAAAGGACGTTAACTGCAATAGAACGATATTTCGAACGAATCTACGCATGTACAATATTCGATATCGATTGTCGTCAGTCAATCGAGATTCCTTCGAGTGGTTGGCCAATCGTATTTCGTAATTAACTCACTGCATAGTCGAATAATGTGATTTGTAATGGCATCCGTGTGTATATATCCTGTTTCGCATCCTAGAGAGATTCCTACTTTGTAGGCTCTCCAAACACGATCGAATACCAATTATCGAATGAGCACTTCGTGAAGCTTGGCTGGACCGTGTTGCCTATTAGGAAATTTATGAGGAAAATATATCTCTACGAAAGCAAGATGGCGAAACCTCATTTGGATTGGTACGTAGAAATTTACGTATCGTATTTCGATAATTATTCTCTATTTCATCTACATCCTTCGTTTCTATTTTTAATTTTGCATTTCGATGATAAATCATATGTAAATTATTTCACATCCTCGTATCCTCGTTAGTCACGGTCTACATATCGAGAAGTTTCAGCGCGTGTGCAGCTTTTTTTTTTCTTTTCATATGTTTTCTTTTTTTCTTTTTTTTTTTCTTTTTTTTTTTTTTTTACGTTTCATAATTCCCCTCGAAAAGAAAAATGGCGCAAACAAAATAACAACGAACAAGCCTGACCTGGATCGAATTGAAACGTAAAAAATGAATGAGTTTACATGAGCGAAGAATGAAGGGGATCTTATTAAATAAAAACTAGCACCGATTAGATGAAAAAAAAAAAAAGAAAAATAAAAAAAAGAAAAAAAAATCAGTAAAAAGGAAGCAACAAAGAAAAACGGAAAAAACAAGACACATGAAAATAGATAAAATGTGATACAAAATAATGAGTAATTATATGTTATATAAGGGGTGGGATGAACAAATAGTATTCGAATTAAAGTACTCGTGTAATATTCATGGATTTACATTTAACTCTTTCGCCGAAGAGTTCTAATTTACAGAGATAAAGCTAGAGAGTGAGAGAGAGAGAGAGAGAGAGAGAGAGAGAGAGAGAGAGAGAGAGAGAGAGAGAGAGGGAGGGAGAGAGATGACGATAGAGAAAAAGAGAAAACGATAGAAAAAGAGAGAGGCAATTTTCATAAACGACGTGCTATATTATAAAAGATCGAAAGAAGGTTGAACGCGGAGAACGTGACGGAATCTCGTTAACTCTCGTTATTACATTGTTCCTTGAGAATAACTTCTCTATTACTTACTAACGAGTTAACAATTAGCGCGAGATAGAGGGATGGGATGGGATATGGTAGGGTGGTGGATTGGTGATGGTAATGGTGATGGTGATGGTGGTGGTGGTGTTGGTGGTGGTGATGGTGGTGGTAAATTTGGTGGGGATGATGAGGCAGGGAATAGATCTGAGGGGAAGGAGGATGGAGAAGAAGGAGGATAGTGAGGCTTAATAAGACGATATTAGCGAGGAACATAGCGTTTTAATTTACTACGATGAACGAACTTCTGCAATTTGTCGCAATTAATCGTAATACTCTTCTCCTCGTGTCTACTCTTCGGCCTCTTCAGGTTCAAGAAATACCGATACGAAGATAGAAGATATTACGAAGATGGCGTCACGCCCTTCTTGAGCTTCCATCCCGACGAAACGGGCAAGGTTTTCTATCCGAATGGCCGGACAGCCGTAAAACTTCACAAGCCGGAAAATCGAGAATGTAATTGATCGTTGACTTCCGATACAATTCGTACATTTTATGCCTTCTATATCTATGCTACATATATATATATATATATATTTTTTTTTTATTTTTCTTTGTAATAGTTTTCCTGTTTTATTTTGTTTTGTTCGGTTCTTTTTTTTTTCTTTCTTTCTTTTTTTAATTACACGGGTTCGCATGAACGTGGGATATTTTTAAAATGATCTTAAGACGATAATTTACCTATATATTTAATACGTCTGTATGTTTTATTCGGAATAGCCTTTATATTCTTATAAAAAGGAAAATATTTCTTATCCTTCATTTCGATAGAAAAATAATTCCTTCGATATTTTTTTATCCTTCAAAAATATTTCCCATATATATATATATATATATGAAATTTCGTATTGGACAGAAAACGATCTTTAAAAATGAATTTCGTAATTTAATGAATTTCAAGATGACATGTATACTGTATTCACGCCAGGAGGCAAGGACATTGTGGGTGTCGTGAGGAAGCCGCAAATAATCGCCGTTTTCGATAGTCTCGGGAACGGTGTTATCCTCGACGAAAATGGCACCACTAGGTTTGTGTTTCGAGAAGAATGTGTAAAAAATAAAACACGAAAGAAAGAAAAAGAAACAAAGATGGAAAAACAGAAAAGATGGAAAATAAAAGTGATAAAAAAATTAAAAAATTAAAAAATAAAAAGATAAAACAAAAAAAAAGAACGAAGAAAAAATGAAAAGAAGAAGAAAGACGAGCAAATTTTTTAATTTTGAACCAATGACTTTTTTTAATTACATTCTATATCCCTCTTTCTTGATTATTTCCTCAGACTTTCTTATAATCAGATCGGGGGTATTTGGAGGGATAATCCTGGAGGATTGCCCTTTCTATGGACTTGGAGTAGCAATGTCGAGGAACCGATCATTGAAAACGTATATTCGGTTAGTATATACTTACATATATAATATATTATATCGATTGAAATATCTTACGTAATAAATGTCGATAATAATTGAACGTAATATTGAATCCGATAATAGAGAATATCATACTTATCGAATAAACTATAATAAATGTCTTGATCTATCGTACAATTTTTTTTATAAATAAAAAAAAATTCCAAATTCAAAAGAAAGGATTAGAAGGAGAAAAGACTAAAAATTATAATTTGGATCGAATAAAAAGAATGATTGTAAAAAATTGTACAATACTCGTAAGATTTTTTGTCTTGGAATTGTCAAATATATGTATAACGTTTTGTTTGTTTTTTTTTTCCTCTCTATTCATTATTATTGCGAATAAGAAGAAAAATTTATGATGATCATCAATCGAATGTTAAAAATTACGTGAAAATATTCGTAGATAAGATCGACGAGTGACTTGGAAGAATTATTTCCGTCGTTAAAAAAAAATCTTAAAAGGTACGTAATATTATTTTTAAAATCTCTAACGAGTATTCATTTAATATATTTTCTATATTATTCATGGGTTGAAATTTTTTCGATTGATACACATTAGTAACGAAATCACGAAAACTTCGTTGCCCTCTACGATGACCCCGAGAAACAGAGAAAAAGCGGAAGTCACAAGTGACGAGCAGAAACCCGTTGTTGTTGTTAATGCTCTTGTCGAGGAACGCGAGAAGTATCTCGAATCAGAGTACGTACGGAATAAAAAAGTAGATCGACTTGAGTTCAAGTAAGGGTTATTGCTTACGGTCGCTGTCTCTCTGTCGGTCAGGTTCTTTAACGACAAGAGAAGAATCTTTCACTCAATGGAAAAAGACAACAAGACCATAAAAATAATCTGTATGAAATTAAACAAATATTTGAGTTTTCGTATTCTCGATCGTAAAAATATCAATCTGAAATTTTTCGCCGGTACTAGAAGCATAAGGTACGTAAATGATGACATCGATGATAAAGATTAAATTCAAAATTAATCGTAATAATAATATTTTACACGTCATAGGATAGAACTAGGAACAATATTAAATTATGAAAAGAAATTGAAATCATATCATGAGGATATTACAAATTGGAAAAAAGCTGCTATGCAAAGGTAAACCAATTCTATACTAGTATTCTATTAATTACATAAACTTCATAAATCAACGTTATCGTTAATACATTTATAGTATTTCTAAAGTAATATTTTTTTCGAAGAGATTAAACGTTCTTTCTTCTTTTATTTATTTATTTATTTCTTTTTTTCTTCTTCTTCTTCTTTTCCTTCCAGATGTAGATTCCATGATTCTTGGGAAAAAAATGTAGGAACCGATAGTAGTCTTCACAATTTGTCACGAGAAATTCAATACGTTAAAAGATGCGCGAGACAACGTAAGATTATGTTGGAAAAATACAAGACCTCATTTAAAAGTACAGAAAAATAATTATTCACTATTCTAATTTGTAATATTAATGAAATAAAAACAATACGAATTTCGTAAATTTCACTTTTAAATGACTTCTTAATACCTGATAATTGATTTTCTTAATACACCAAAATATTTTTAACACAATATACATACCTTAATGAGTACTCAAGATGGATTTTCAAGCTTTGCCATAACACGATATTATCCAACGAGCTATAACATCTCTCTATCGACTCTTACAAGGTAAAGGAAATTACCATGAGAAGGTCGTTACCGTAAGACCTTCCACATTGTCTATTCTTGCTCGTAAAGCAACAGCATTTCCAACGTACCTCAGTGTATATAATGTTCTCTCAACAAACTCTGTTGTTGCATGTTAAATTTACTATACTATCTAATTTCATGTGAATTTTCCTATATCCATCGATTAAAAGTTTTACGCTGTTTAACCAGTCAAAATGTTACAATTAAAAAATTAATTAATCGATAAAACTAATAACTCGTAGATGATTAGAAATGATAATACTTATCTTTTGTAATTTAACGATTCTATTTCTAATCAATCGTTTATCCTCTCTTTTCATAAAATATTTGAAAATTGTCCATTCGAAAAAAAAAAAAAAATATATATATATATATATATATATATATATAAAAATATGTATATATAAATATATATACAAACCCTTACTCGGAATAGTATTTACATGTGACTATTTTTTTCTTTCGTCAAACAAATGAAAATTTCAATTTGATGTCCATATTAATGATTACAGATACAATTACTTCTTTTCTTTTTTTCTTTTTCTTCTTCTTTTTTTTTTTTTTTTTTTTTTTTTTAATGAAACATTCAATCCTTTATCGTTAATCATTAATTAGAACAAATTTAATTATCAATTATGAGGTGTAGTACAAAGGTCGACGGGAAAGTAGAAAAGAAAAAACATTAACGCCTAGATAGACGTATAGATAAAAATGATCAATGTTATTAAAATAATTATCAAATAATTCGAGAATATAATGTCTCGTACACGCTCATCCTCTGTTTCGTTTCGTGAAGCGTGTAATACAACACATACGTACGTACAATAAATGTGATGTCAGCTCGTTCGCGAGTATCGATCGCGCGCGCGCAAAAAAAAAAAAACAAACAGAAAGGAAAAAAAAAGACAAAAAAAAAAGAAATCCATGTTTCTTCATCGTACAATATATTCGTTCGTGATATGATGGTGGTGTGTATTCGTGTGCCTTTTTTCGGTCCTTTGTTTTTCAACTTAGAGAGAGAGAAAAAAAAATAAACGAAAAAAAAAAAAAATTAAAAGAATAGAAACAAAAAAAATAATTAATAAAAACTGTCTGTCTCGTGTGTTAGGGGTGGTGTGCTTAAAACACATACGTAATACAATATTCCCTCGACGCGGGAATATTTTTCTTATTTTCTTCTCGTTATAACTTAAACGTTAAACGAAATATATAATAAAGGAGGGCCGGGGGAAAGGGCGAGGGGAAGAGACACGTAGGAGAAGAAAAAGATCAAGATTTCGAGAAAAAAAAAATAAAATAAAATAAGTTAGAGTTAGATCGATCGATGGGATGAGAATGAAATGAGAAAAAGAGAAAAGTGGAAAAAGAGAATGCATGTATGTATGTATGTATGTATGTATGTATGTATATATGTATGTATGTATGTATGTATATATGTATGTACGTGTATTTTTATTAAAAATAAACTAAAAATAACGAAGACAAAATAAATAGAAAATTCTTAAATAATAAGAGGTCGCCTAATGAGGCGAACTTCGACGAGCTTTTCGCGATGGCGATAAATCGTGAAGCTTGCGATACGTCCTGAGCTACGATGAGAGGATGATACGAAATTATTTCAAGTGAAACAAGAGCCATACGATTCGATACACGTGTATGATACGTATACACAGGTTGTTTCATTTTAAAATCAAATACTTTAAATATTTTCCTTTGGATCGAGTTGATATTAGGAAAAAATAAATAAATAAATAAATAAATAAATAAATAAATAAATAAAAAAGGAATTTGTTCCAAGGCAAAATTTCATTCGAAGGGAAAACGCAAGGGATAACACGAAAATGAATTATTTTCTTTTTTTTTCATTTTACCTCGTCTCGATGTAAAACGAATAAAACAAAAAACAAAAAAAAAAACAAAAAAGAAAAACTAGCGATATCCTCAAGTTTATTTCATTATGAGAGCTGATCGTGACGTCGTAACAAAAATATATTCCATCAAAAAGAAATACCGAAGATGTTGGTATCTCAAAAAAAAAAAAAAAAAGATTGATCTTAGAAAAAATACATCTAATCTTTTTATCACGGCATTTTCCCTCTTCGAACGACGATGCAAATTCAAGTCAAGTCACATTTCTTTTGTTCTTTGTTTATTTTTTCCATACCACTCTATACGGTAATAATAATTAAACGTTCGATTTAAAATGAAACATCATGTATATAAGTGTGTATGTGTATGTGTGATTGGGTAAGTGAATGGGAGAATATATAAATAATAAAGAGTGCACGGGGTGATGGTCGGAAGCGCAGGATTTTGTGCGAATTTCAATTGAAAGTTTCGAAGACAATCGGATGGCCTGCGAATTTATATACAATGTCCTTCGAAAACTAAAGTAGCCGATACTCTTGCGATCTTACATATTCATTGGCAAAATCGCAGGTGTATTAACAACTTAACGTGGAAGATGACTCGCTCTCTCGATAAACGCTATCTCGATTACTTTCGTTCTCGACCGATCATAAAAAATGGTCTATTTTCTCATCTATGCAAAAGGAAAAAAGAAAGGAGAAAAGAAAAAGAAAAAAAAAAAAAAAAAGAAAAAAAAACAGAAAAGAAAAAGTACATATCTTCGATCTTCGTTGAAGAGTACGTCGATAAATGTGAAACATTTGATCTAACTTTAGTCTTTCATTGAAATTTTAACCAAAGAACATTCCCATTCTCCATTTTCCTCATCGATTAACACGAGAAATTTGGTCCAGAATACGAACGAGAAAGTTTCCTCCAACTTGAAAAGTCGATATGACCGAATGTCTACTCGAACTATCCCGATATCTCTGCGAAGAATTTGATCGTACGAGAATGGAAGGAGAAAAAGAGAAAGAGAAAAATAAAGAAAAAGAAAGAGAAAGAAGGAGATAGGAATTCTGATTTCAAGGGAAACGATTCGATAAGGGACGAATATGAAGAAACGGGAGAAGAAAAAGAAAAAGCAGAAGAAGAAGAAGAAGTAAAAAGGATAAAAGGAATAAGAAGAAGGAATCCTCGATGAATTTCGAGTCGTGAACGAAATAACGTCTCGACGAGCGGGTCCCAAGGGTGTCCTTCCCTTTAGGATCGTCGACGTTCCCTCCTTCCAACGTAAAGGTCCTTATTCGAGGTCCTTAAGTGGTCTGACACAAGAACGCCTCTTCTCAATTGGCGACCTTGATGAACTCAGGATTCGGTACGGTACAATTTTCAGTGGCGTATGCCGGATGAACGAAGGTGCTTCCAATGCCGACGTTCTTCCGATCGACCGAACGTACCCTGACGAATAGGAAAGCAGCCACGAGAGAGGCTACGACTACTACAAGTAGCAACATCACTAAACCCCCAACGAAGCCTGGTAAACTCATACAAATCGTTTCAGGATCAGTCGAGGCGCTAGCATTTTGTATTACTACTGTCGTATCATTGTTCGAATTCGTCGTGCCCAGTGCAAAGTTCACGTCACCGGGTGCAACCACTTGGATAATCCTCGACGTGTTCACGTCAGTCATCTCTTGGGCAGCTCGCTTGTACACGTGATTCGTGACTAGAGTGACGGTATGATAGAAACTCTGAAACGTCAAAATATATAATGTCCTAATGTTAATATTGTAATCATTTCAAATCGTAATAAAATAAATCGATTGGATGGATTTGAATCAACGAAATTGTACAATGTAATTAAATTAATTCAATTTAATCGAATGAATATTGCTATTTTATTTATTATCTTAAATAAATAAATAAAGTTAAGAAATAAATCTGAATAATAAATCTTTGACATTTCGATGATATAGATAAGAATAACTTACGTCATCGTCTTCCTCTAAACGATCATGCCTTCGTCTTCGAGCTCCCCTAAGCTCAGCTGGAAAACCTTCGACCGACCTCGGTCGGCCTCCGAGGGTGGCTAGGTTACCCTCGAGCTCCTCCGAGCCAGCCGTACCTTTTCTTTTAACCGTTTGATAAGCTCCAACTGGATGACCGGGTAGAGGAGGTGGAGGGAGATGAATGTTATCATGAGGACTCTGAGGTGAACTACTCGCGGTCGCATCGCCAGGCGTCGAACTTGGCGACGATGACGACGTTTGTGCTTGAGGTGCTGGGACCACGTCTGCATTGGGCTCGCTGATCGATTCGAAAGAAAAAGAAAAAAAAAAAAAAAGAGAGAACGTTGTTATCGACATTAAAATTTATCAATTTCAAATATAAATAGAAAGAAAGATATTAACAAAATGCGATGAATATTTCGTTAAAAAAAAAATTATTAAATAGATAAGTAAATAGAACTTCTCTATTACCTGTAAGCACCAGCTGGTCCACTAGGATGCCTGGGATCAGGATAGGCGGGTGGTACACTGTACTCTGGCAATGGGGGTTGTCCATATTCGGAGGACACGCTTTGGTGAGCCGGAGTGCCGTAATCCTGAGACAACGGAGCAGCAGGTGCTCCATATTCCAAACCCGGATGACCGCACTTCAATTCGGGACAATTATAACGACAAACTTGAATCACACATTGGAAATGTACGTTCATACTGTCAGGGAATTTGAAGGCTTGGAAATAAGCAAAACTAACGACGGAAGCACTTGGCCCGAAATTCTTCACTTTATGGAACCTTTAAATCAAATAAAAACAATAACGTTATCGACGTTTTTATTAGAAATTAAAATAAACAAAAGGGATGACGATATTATAATAATAATAATAATATTCTACCTGGACATGATCTTTGGCCTGACGACGCAGCCGTACTGATCGACCAACTGAATCGGTGCTCTCTTGCCGTCATGGGCAACACAGTTTCTGACCAGCATATCGAATTTATTTTCTACGTCCTTGATAGCAAGTACCATGGTCATGGTCTGTCCGATTTTAACGATACCGGAAACCTCGCTAGCCCATGGTCCTTTGCCAACTTGTATTTGCATCCAACATTGTAGATTATCTCCAAGGAAGTTAGCTGTTACAGCGTGCAACATGTCTACTTGGAACGGCCTAAAATTAACTTGCTTCTCATAGTAATCGTACCACGTGCAACGAAGTTTCCTGGCCTGATCCCAAACTTCTTGAACGTAACGATCGTATTGCACGATGATCGTATTCTCAACGTAACTACCCGATGGCGTAGGTGCTCCATAAGCGGCTACGTTGTGATTGGCTGACGATGTCATGCCGCATGAATTCAAAAAAATCTCAAAAGTTGCGCTTAAATGGCCGGTGCCTGGTTTGAGATGAACGCAATGGGGGTCCGAATAAAAGCCCTTACTGAATATCATCCCGTAAAAGGGCCGATCAAATTCGATGTTAACACGCATATGCGTCTTCTCGCACTGCACCTGTAGATGTTTTATCTGCGGTGTATCAGGCGAAGCCAAAGGCCAATTCTCTTCGGCTCCATGCGATGTGGGTGGTCCATATTGTGCAGGTGGACCATAAACCGATCTGTGCTCCAATGGCAACGCACTACTGTCGACGAGCGGTGCCTCACATTTTACATCCTGGAAATTTAATACGTGCATTTTTATTTACGATATTTCCTACATATACATATGTATTTTTAATATTTAATAAATATATTTACTTTCTTCTATAACTGAATATATGTATATAACTAAATATATACATAATAAATGAAACATTGTTTGTAAAAACTGAATGAAATATGGTTAAGAAATTAATTTGGATATATGTTTTTTTCATATCTGTTACAAACATAACATCCTAATATAATAAAATTTATTCGAAATTTTATAGAACCTACATATAATTCTATATAAATTTTGATAAAGAAGATTCCATAGTACCGCTAACTTCCATGCATAGCCATTCTGTCAAATGCCCTAAACCTGCACGGCACGTCCTAAAAATCCGCTTGACGCATTTCGAAATATACATGGATGTTATAACGGCAAGTAAGCCGGTCGAGTCAATAAAAATTTAGGTAAGACGCGTTAAGGACTCCTCTTTTGTAGAGGAATGATCGCGTGGAAATGGACAATACGGAGTAGGAATTGACATTAAGAATTCAACGAACGTCATCGGCCATTGCAACCTTTCGCGGAATGTCAATCGAACGTTGCGTGTCACTCGGTGTTCGAGATTCTTTGGAATTCTCTTCTGTCGACCTTGACGACGTATATCACGCGAATTTATACCATCTAAACATTTTTTTATAAATTGAATCGTATTTCTTTTCAATCAATTCCCTTAATCGATACTCATTCAAAATAATGATAAATCAGATAAATAGCAAATAAATATCATAAAAAAAAAAAAAAAAAAAAAGAAAACTCAAAATAAATCTAAAACTATAGCATTTGAATCATTAGAGTTTAATCTTTGTTTTGTTGATGCATTTCTCATAATTCCGAATAAAAAGAAAGACGATCTCCTTGTAAAGTAACGAGATCGACGAGATTTACCTCGAGTTCATTAAACGCGATACCGTAGCTTTCATTGGCAGTGGTAAAGGCACGTTTTGTCAGTCACTATCTAGCGGAGTGAGTCACTCTAATGTGGAGCACGACTGTAACTGTTTGCTAGTGCTCTTACCCTTAGATAGAAAAGGCCGCTTTTCTAGACACGTACTTTCCAGCCGAGGTAGTAGCTCGTCCGCACGCGCCCGACGATTAGACTGACTCTTTACAAAGTTTCCAAAGAAAAACGAGTTCGACTCGTTCCCGTCGCTTTCAGAAAAGAAAATACCTATAGACGTATAGGTATATACACACATATATACATACATACATACATACATACATATATATGTATATATACACACAAGTCAGTACGTTTCAATTCACGTGGATTTAGGACTCGAACTCGAAGAAGAATGCCGGCAGCCAACCACGACCAACGCCCCGAAGGCGACTTCGCATTCTAGGTTAACGCGATTGATATATGCGCGAGGTAGAATCATGAACTTGTCCAAATCGATGATCGATTAAGGTCATTAACCATTTGCATTAACCGTGAAATAATAAAAGAAAGCGATTCTTTGGAAATATCAAATCATTCAAGTTCTTTCGTTTATATTATTTGAACCGGTCTGGTTAGAATGTTACCACTGTAATACTAGTACTCATACACATGATACTGACTTATGTTATGCATATCAATCTTTTTATTTTGAATAAAATTTGTAATACAAATATCGTTATTAATAAGACATTATGTGTTATCCATTGATTTAAAATCCAGAGATTATTTGAATAGGAATATTTTTAAATACTTTACAAAGAAAGTAATAATGTTCGAAAGGAAAATTGAAAATAAATATAAAAAGTGGCTGATATTATTTAGCGCGAAAATATATTAAATATTTTATCGAACGATTTGAATGTTCAAATTTATCAGAAATTCGAAAGCTCGACAATGTCGATTCAAATCTTATCGTAAATATGATATAATGAATGCAAGCGTAACTCGATATTTTTATTGTAAGAAATAAAAGGAACGAGAAGAAAACGCGTTCGGGGATAACTGTATACGGAACTGACTGGTCTTACGGATAAAGCCAAGTTTACATAAGGGTTTTGAAATTGATTGCACCTACGCGAACAGACTCAATGATTTATATATATATATATATATATATATATATATATATATATATTAATATTTTTATATATAATATATATATATATTTTTTTTTAATAGAATGAAAAATGTTGTGTACGAAAGTCAATGGAGACGCTTCTATCGAAATTAGAATTCCTCAACTATAATACCATCTAAATAATAATTTATTGTATAAAATAAACATTATTAATCCATATCTATTATCATGAATTTCTCGTCATATTATAATAATATCACATTGATATACGTATACCGTAATAACCAGCTAACTTTTTTCAAATTTTCAAAGCAATTAATTAAAATGAATATAATTACAATAAAATGTATTCGAACTAAGGAAAATGTGAAATAATACTTTTAAGAGATATTAAAATACAAAATTTTATGATCTTATCGTTAAATAAAGAAAAGAAAAAAAAATGATCTGCGCTAATCTCGAAATAAAAAATAATTAAAAAATATGTTAATATTTTGAATAGAATTTTTGGGAACCTTAATCAACAGAAGAAAAACTGGAGCGAAAAGTCATAAACTCGAAAGAATTATAGACATGTATAGAATAAGAGAGGAAGAGAGAGAAAGAGAGAGAGAGAAAGAGAGAAAGAAAGAATAAAAAAAAAGAGATCAGCCAAGATGTGCCGTCACAGGCGGGCGACAGAGGAGGCCGATTCACGTTGAACAGGAAATACGCGGTTCGCGCCTTGATCGGCAGCAGGTCGGCCGTACGCATACCTGCGAATCGTCTTGTTCTACTTGCACCTGCAATCGATCCGCTTATAAAGACTTTCTCAGTAGAAATTTACAAACGAATTGCAATCGAACTTTTTGAAATCGGAAGTCATTAAAAAGTACCTTAACATTAATTTCAAATTTATTTAAAATCTTTCCGATCATCGTAAGAATGTTTAATAACGTTTACAATCAATTTAATCCAAGTATCCAGATAACCAGACATATGATCTTAATCGTTTAAAAAAAGGAAAAAAAAAAAAACAAACAAAAAAAAACAAAAAAGAAAAATGACAATTCGTAAATCATCCGTAAATTTATATTCGTAGAAAATTAACGTGAAAAATATCTTAAATGAAAATTATCTTAAATGCACTTTACATTGAAATTTTAATTGCACATTGCATTTTATACAATTGTAATAAATATTAAATGATATTCTTTTTATATTTCTATATTTATAAGGGAGAAAGAAAAGGAAAAAAAAAAAAAAGAAAAGAAAAGATTACAAGAGTAATCACGTGAATGTACGTGGCAAACTTTACGAAACCATTAATCTGATTGTTATTAAGAATAACTATGCATTGATTAATAATTACTATAAAATACTATAATCGTAAAAATGGAAACAATTTAATTTACTTCGAGTATTTCGTATTAGATAGAAGACATTTTAACGAACGAAATCGATAATATTCGTATCGAACGATCAATCGGATAAAATAATGAAAGAGAAAAATTGCAAAAATAAACGGTAAAAGTTTCGAAGGAAGTACCCACGCTGGTAACCCAACGACGATTTCACTTTTCCATTGTCATCCGAGGATGACCTGAACGGCCATATTATTCCTACACCGGACACACTTTCACTGAATCGCACGTACGAAACGGGCTCGTTCCTAATTATCGCGAACGTCACAAGTTTAGTTACTACCGTCTAGTTACTTCTACTTTTTAAACAGCCCATTAAGAGATAGCACGACTGGAATATATTAGTTCAAGTATTTCCTTCTTGTGAAAGAAAAAAGAAACAAGAAAAAAAAAACAAAAAAAAAAAAAAAAGGAAAAAGAAAAAACCTGTTGAAAGAGACAAGCGATCATAAAAATGATCTTTCATTTCTTTTTTCTTCTTTCTTTTTTTTTCTTCTTCTTCTTCTTCTTCTTCTTTGCTTTATCTTAGAAAACGATTAACGAACGTGTTGGCTCATTATCTTTAGGAAATAATAAAATAAATGATATTATATACTTAGAGAAAAGAAAAAAAAAAAACAAATTGTCATACAAGAACTGTCTCGCCTTGATTATGGTATCGAAAAAGTAGGCCAAGTCAGTTGTTACGAGTTGAGCTAGATGCGTATCGCCGCACGCACGTGTCTTGACGATGGTATGACCATTGTATACCACTGTTATCTCGTCGTTTACGGAAAAATTCAATGAAAAAAAAAAAAAAAAGAAGAAAGAAAATATTTTTGAAAATTGATCTCAATGAAAATTCATGATCCTTCGGATTCGATAAGTATCGTTTGTTCGTATAAAATAATATTCAAAAAAGATTTCATCGATTGTCAGCATAAAACGTGCATGCAAATTTAATCAAATAATTCTATTCCTGAAATATTAAAGCTCACCGTATCATTTAAGAACTTATAAAAGGGTGACCATTTAATACGATTTGTACCACCGAAAAGCTGACGAGAAAGTTGGCTTTTAAATCGAAACTCCTCAGGACAGTTTGACGCCGCTCTAATGTCATGAACGCGAGAAGCTAAAGGCGATCTAATTAAAAGGAAACGATCAGAGGAATCCTGCACAAAGAACGTACCGTGAGAACCGGGCCGAGAGAGTTAACTGGTGTTGGATACGAGCGTTCTTTTGAGGATAGAACTCTTCGCTTAGGATTTTAATTAAAAGAGAGCATTGCCATGCCCCAGCGGGCCAGACGCGCTACGCGAAACGAGCTTGCATTAAGGACGCGTGAAACGTTTTTCCGGGAACGAGAAATAGGGAAAAGAAATCGTTCGTAAAGGAAATTTTCTCTAGCAACGTATCTTCGTAAAAATAATCGCAACTAATCGTAAGAGAAACACGTAAATGCGAGTACAATTGTTTGAATGAAAAGAAAAAAAGAAAGAAGAAAAAAAAAAGAAAAGAAAAGAAAGATAAAAAAAAAAGGAAAAGAAAAACAATTAATCTAATCGAACTCTAATATCTCGAAGAAAATAAAAACGAATGTAAAATTAATAATACGATTAATTGAACAATTTTGAGATCTTAATATTTCTAGTAATTTCGAATTACTAGATTGAGAATCAATACAAATAAATTCAATGACGAAAATTAAGGAGATATTTTTTGTTTAACCTATATATACATATTTGTAATTTATTTAAATAATTCTTTACGAGAAATTTATAAAAGTGTAAAATATTAATAACGTCTTTCGTATTTTACAAAATGATAATATTTATCGATCTAAATGTATTATCGATTAATCTCGAATTACAAGATGATCACGAACGTAGCTCTACACCTAAACGATTTATCCATTGAGAAAGCATCTCTTTGTGGTCGTCCGCAAGATTGTACGTTTTGCATAACCACGAGAAATATCTTTTTCCTATCTATTATGATTTATCAATCGCGGTTTCGTCCATTGCCATTATACAATTCTACATTACGATATGAATGACATCGTATTTAAAATGAAATCGTCATGATTTTAATCTATTTATATCTATTACTTCGATATCTCTCCTTGACGATCATTTTGACGAGCTCCGTTTGTGCTTACGTATGTGATGTAAATAAAGCAATATAACTACGTTAGAATGAAAAAGATAGAAATAAAGGAAAAAAAAAGAAAAAAAAAAAACAAAAAAAGAAGTACTTCGTGGAAAATATCCTAGAAAGTGCAGGGAGATCAAGAGAATAATAGATGAATCTGCTGACATTTGGGAACTGGAAGTAAGCTATTCCCACGATAAATTAGTGCCGTGAGCATTTCCATCCTTTCGATAAAGAGAGAATGAGAGAGAGAGAGAGAGAGAGAGAGAGAGAGAGAAAGGGAGAAGGAGAGAGAAAAAGAGAAATAAAGAAACAAAAAGAAAATTGCCGTTTCGCGGAAGTTACTAATGACGACGCCTTCTAAGATTTTTCTCATTTTTCCTCTTGGCCTCTGGACGAAGAGGGTTCTCTACCTGATGAAAACGTTCCCTTTGTTTAGTTCAGAAAAAAAAAGATCACAAAAAAAAAACAAAAGAAAACAAAAAAGGGATCTATCGATCGAAAATGGGAATTCGACTTTTTGAAATTTTTAGATAATTAAACTACGAAATTGATGAGATTTTCATCAACTGAACGATATTGTAATTGTAACCATGATTACAACATTATTATTCATTACATCTGCATAGACTTTTTTTTTTTTTTTTTTAAATTTATAGGACAAAAGTTGACAAAAAAATTCGATATATACGACAGATTGCAAAGAAACGTTCGCGAGAGTTAATATAATGCAAATTACTCATTATTTTCGTAACAAGAAGAAAACAATTAACGTTGTTTCGTAACGTTAAAGAAAAAAAAAAAAAAAAAGAAGAAGAAAGTATAACGATACTTATTTTCGCCTGCTCTCGACTCACAAACACTTTAAGCGTGCAATCACATAATGACGAATATATTTCGAAATTCTTTTTGTTTCTTTTTTATCTAAGATCAAAGCCATATTTAAAAAGAAAATGAAGGAAAAAGAAAAGATTGAGTAAAAAAAAGAGAGTGACAGAGAGAGAGAAAGAGAGAGAGAGAAAGAGAGAGAGAGAAAGAGAGAGAGAGAAAGAGAGAGAGAGAAAGAGAGAGAGAGAAAGAGAGAGAGAGAAAGAGAGAGAAGGGGGAAGAGGAAAAAAGAAGGAACGTCATTTAAAACTGTCCATATACATAAACATATATATATATATACATAAAATAAGGAGAGAAAGAAGAACGGAAATAGAAGGAGGAGAAGAGGAAAAGGAGGGCCAGTTAGAAAAGGACAAGAGAGGTTTCCCGAGAAAGAAAGCTGCTACCAATGGGAAGAAAGAAGTTGATCCTCTGGTGCAAGTCGACTAGAATCGTCCACGCTCCGCTACGTATTGCTCCGCTACGCATCGCGTCTCAAGCCACCACTCTTCATACAGTGAGAGAAAGAAATAAAGAGAGAAAGAAAGAGAGAGAGAGAGAGAGAGAGAGAACACTGTCTAGAGAGTATAGTCGAAAGAGGGCAATGCGTCCGACGCGCTGACCTACTATCTCCGCTTCGCCGCGCGCCGCATCGCTTCTTCCTTCAACAGTATTTTCTTTCCTTTCCTCATTCATGCACCGATCGCGTATCCGATCAGAGTTCCTCATTGTATACCTTATTCGGATTCGTGCGACATAGCCCACCCTTAAGTTATAACTTCTAAATAAACATATACACGCGATCTCATTTCTAAAATAATTTTATTTAAAAAAAAAAAATTGTCTATGTACATAAATAAATAAATATATATATATATATATATATATTTATTTATTTATTTATTTATTATATTAATAAATTAGAAATAATTATTATATTAATGTATATATTAAATTCAAATGGATACGATCGTAAAGTTTATTTTTTTAAACGATCTTCAAACATTCACATAAACGAAGAATTATCGATTATTCATTAATGTACAATAATTCATGAATATTAAATGTAAGTATGATATGATATATAAAACGAAAAAAAAAAAGAGAAAAAAAAGAAGAAAAAGGAAAAAAAAGAAGAAGATAAGGAATACAATATAAAAAATAAATGGGTCAAAAAGGATCGAGTCGAAATTGAAAAGAACCGAAACACGTACGAATGGATTGGTTTGATTGATTCGGACGTTTATCACGAATTGCTCGCCGTCAAAAGAACGAAGCTCGTAAATTCATTCGAATGCACACACGCATGTTGTTTCTCTATAGGTAATAGGTATATAGGTACATATGTAGCACATAAGAGGGCCCGCGGCGATATAAGGGATTCATCTCGAGTGCTCTCGACTCTTTCTCGCGTCGATTCCAGAGCAACAGCACGTGGCGTGTCACAGATAGCGGGTCTCTCTCTCTCTCTCTCTCTCTCTCTCTCTCTTACTTTTTCTCCCATCAATGAGTGACATTAAATTTTCCGGTTTTCCAAGAAAAAATTATACACAATACGTACGATTAACCGATATTATTAACCGAGACAAACATTGCAATTCAATTTCTACTTACGATTAAATTCATATGGTTATGTTATTTTGAGTACGCATGATTAAAAAAAAAAAGAAAAAAAAAAAAAATATATATATATATATATATATATATAACAACACAGA
The DNA here is from genome assembly GCF_050613455.1 of Vespa mandarinia. Classification (NCBI taxonomy): domain Eukaryota; kingdom Metazoa; phylum Arthropoda; class Insecta; order Hymenoptera; family Vespidae; genus Vespa; species Vespa mandarinia. The sequence continues at coordinate 4,310,709 of NC_140816.1, read as the reverse complement.
TTTGTAACATATTCTTTTACTTATTTGTAATTATTCGGAGCGCAGTGATTCGTTAAAAACAAAAAAAAAACAAAAAAAAAAAAAAAGAAAGAAAAAGAAGAAATGTTTTCGACAAACGGCAGACATGTGTTAAATTTTTGACATAGAAGGCAAAAATAAAATGAAAAAGAAGGAGCAAAATAAAATAGAAAAAAAAAAAAAAAACCAAGAAAAGAAAAGAAAAATCTTTATCAACGCGACCTTAACGCAATAGCCTCATCTTGTTATCTCGATACGGTCTCGCTTTCGCGAAATTTCATTGGATATTAAACGCGATACGAGGTCGATAAACGCGCACGTACAATATCGCGAGAGAGAGCGTGAAATAATCCGGTAGTCATAGGAGAAGCTCATAAAATAGATTCACCGGATTCACGCGGAGCCAACGTAGCGGTCGTCGCGTTAACGACCGGTCCTGTCACTCGAAAGGAGAAGAGCACACAGCTCGTTGCTAACAGCTACTAAACGTATATGACAACGATGACGAAGGCGACATTCGTTGAAAGAAATATACAAATATAGAAATAAAGAAGTAAAGTATTAAAGGAAAAAAAAAAAAAAAAGAAAGAAAGAAAGAAAGAAGGAAGAAGAAAAAATTGATAACGTCCTAGTGAGAAAATAAAATAAAAGAGATACGCGGTAAGATTGGCTTATCTTTGGTTATCAAGAGCAACATGTGCAACCAAGACCATTAAGCGTAACCGTTTTATCTAGAATTAACGAATTAACGGTAAACAACTACTTCTTTTATAATTTCATTTCTCATAACTAACTGCCTTCTTTTTCCATTATTTTTTATTTATTTTTTTCTTTTTATTATTATTATTATTATTATTATTATTATTATTATTATTATTATTATTCAAATACTTTTAGCCATGATCGATCACAAATCATCTGTTCAAAATCTCTTTTCACACGTACTAAAGTATTATTTATAATTGATATAAGAACAAATTGTATCGATAATATGTAAGTTATGACTTGTTAATATGCGATTAAAAGAATCCCAAGGAAAAGATCTCTCGGAAAAAACAAAACTTTCACAAAGATAAATATAAATTTATTATAATTATGTCACGATCATTATTTCTTAAAAATCTTCAAGTATCTCGACGACTTTTATGTATATCAAACTTTTTCTTCCCCGCTAAAGTACAAATCGTGACGAACATCATATTTTGTCAAACGATCTATCGATGAACGAAGATGATCGATAAACGATGAAGAGGAAAGAAAAGAAATAGGGAGAACAAAAAAAAAAGAAAAATACAGAAAAAAAAAGAAAGAAAGAAGAAGAAGAAGAAGAAGAAGAAGAAAAGAATAAAAAGGATAAAGGATTTTTTATATCTACTCACAGTTAACAATAGTAAGGGCAGCAATAAGATAAAGGCCGTCTTTCGTATACTCCGCCACGTCCTCTCCATCGTGTGTACGTTTTTTTTCTGTAATTAGAAAAGAAAACAAGAAAAAAAAATAATCAAGTTCAAAGGATCCATAATATGTAACGTCGTTCGCGTTATCCTTTCTCCTTTTAAATCGCACAATAAGTGTCATCGCTGATAAAAAGAAAGGAAAGGAATTAAACATGCATATGAAATATGAAAAAGAAAAAAAGAAGAAGAAGAAGAAGAAAAAGAAAAGGGGCAGGAGGTAGAGAAGGACGAGGAGGAGGAGGAGGAAGAGGAGGAGGAAGAAAAGGAAGAAAAAGAATGCATTTGCTGACAATCGTCGCCAGCCGGAAGCACAAGTAGCACGTCTACCTGTCCGATCCTCTCCGAAGGATGTTACGCAACGCGCATCTGACCCACTTCCTTCGAAATCGTTGCTCTTAATTAAGAAGGATGAGAAAACGTTTAAACGTTCAAGAACTTTTCCACAGTCTGCGTTTTCGTAACACGAAGGACTGTTAAATACTTCCGCAAACGATGTAATTCATATTCCTAAACATTAATGGCGATTACATAGTGAATGAAAAGGAAGAAAACAAAAATAAAAAGAAAAATCTTTCCGAACTCATTCTCAGTAAAAATAGATCTCTCCGATTCCATTATCTATTTCCTCGTTAATCTCGAGAAATGAGAATTATCGTTGAAAAGTTAAGAAACAAAAAAATAAATAAATAAATAAATCACGAAGAAATCGATAGAAAAATACAATACTTTTTTACGGAAAGGAAAAAAAAAAATTAAGAAAAAACGTAAAAAGAAAAGAGAAAAATTGTACAGACGATCTTCGTCGTCTTCTTCGTAAAGAGCTTATCTACTCTGTCTGTACAAAAAAGAAAAAAAAAAAACAAAACAAAAGAAATAAAAAAAAATTTCGTCAATCGCGAAACGCTCGAAGATTCACACCTGACTCCGAGTCCTGCGATAATCCTTCTTGTTTTTCTCCGTTGATCCGTTTTTATTCTTTTGTTCCTCTCCTCACGACCCTCTCCTCACGACCCTCTCTCTCTCTCTCTTTCTCTCTCTCTCTCTCTCTCTCTCTCTCTCTCTCTTTTTAATCGACGACGAGTCACACCTGCCGCACGAAACGAAGCGTTGTTAACAGTTGGTCCTCATTAGGCCACTCTTTTCAACGACAATAACGACGAAGAAAAGTTGCGCGCGCGCGAACAAGAATGGACGGGCCCAGAGGTGGCTGTCCTGGCCGACGGGGACCGACTGAAGGTGCGAGCCACGCTCGTCTCGGCCACGAGCCACGTCCCAGTGACCTACTGACGATCTCGATCGTTCCTACTGTGCCACCTTTCATTCCCACCATTACTAATACGTTACTACCACTACTACTATAGGACTCATCATGATCATGCTACCTCGAGTATCTGCGTCAGAGCAAGGCACAAACAGGCCCATCGTCGTTGTCGTCTCTATCCCCACTTTTCTTATCTTTCTACCCCACCCACCCACACACCCTCTTCTCCTCCTCCTCGCTCACTCCTTCTACTTCCCCATAGCGGACTTAGCTCTTTCTTTCTTCATCATCATCATCATCATCTTCTTCTTCTGCTGCTTCTTCCTTTTCTTCTTCTTCTTCTTCCTTATCTTTCCTTTTTTTTTCTCTTTTTCTTTTTCTATCTCAACAAATATGTTATAAATGAAATGGAATTCGTATTATAGAACGAAGAACTTCTCTCATATTTGCGATGAATAATTTTTATCCTTATTTCTTCTTTTTCTTTTTTTTTTTGTCCCATTAAAAGGCATTTGCTTTCACCGAAACATCGTAAAACTCTAATAAGGGGAAAGTGAGAGAGGAGGAGGGATATGGGGGGGGGGGAAGATCGACAATAAAGAAAATCTTTATTGTTGAATAATAAATTGTTCATGTATCCTTTTTAATACTTCCTTCCTCTTAATATCATTGACGACAATCGATTTATGACAATATATAATAATTCCAAAATGCGAAGATTTTCATTTCGTTAAATAATCAATTAATGACATTAAAGAATTCCTGATCGTTATCAAATTGTTTGGATATCATTTATCGTCGTTTGTTAATTGTGATATTTATGAAGATCATTCGGGTATAAGATTTTTAAAATTTGAGAAGACAAACGAAAAAAGAAATGTTGGATTACTTAACAGAAAAAAAAAAAAAAAGAAAAGAAATACACACGAACAAACACGCGCGCAATCAAGTCTATTTTGTAATTAGAAGTAAGGGTAGAAGCGATATTATTTTTTTTTGGTCTTTTTGTGTCCTTGCAAAAGAACGCGGATAAATGTCGTAAGCAATTAATCCGGCATGAGCTACCGTGACGATCATGCTCCCGTGACGAACTACTAACTATATCTACCTAACTTCCATTTTATTCTGTACCGATTCGAGTTTCATCTCGAAGACTTTCCAGGAGGATTAACAGAAGACATTCTACGAGCTTCTTAAAGTATAACACTGGAGATTACATAGCTAGACGATACTTCCATTTTCAATCGAATTACTTTTCTATCTTGTTATTAGTACCAGTAATAGACGTTCTCTCTGACGTTAGATCGAATTTTAAAACCTTTTTAAAGAGAACACAGAACTTCGAAATTTTCAATAAGAGATACAGATTTACGTAGCTTCACATTTTGTCTGTCTTTTCTTTTCTTTATCTTTTTTAATTTTTAATCAATTTAATCAACAAAAATCAATTATGCTGTAAAATAATAAAAAAGAAAAAAAAAAAAAAATAACAAGATACAATAAATTCAAAAATATATAAATTAAGTTTTGTATACTTTTTCTGTATTTTTCAGATTGTAAAAAAGTTCGTAGGCCTGTAGTTTGACAATTTGAAAAAAGAAATTTTAAATTGGTTTAAAAAAAAAAGAAAAAAAAAAAAAAAACGTCGTGAAGAAATAATCGTTGAAATGACATAGGAACTTTCGGCTCATCCTATATATAAGCGATATACGAAATACTTGTTGTCTATTTTGTCGTATTAGAAATAAGAAAACAAGAAAAAATTTCGAAAAAATCAATCTAATCTTTTCGTTTTCTCTCTTTCGTAAAATTCTACACATACGTATGTATCTCGCATATTGTAAATGGAACTTGCATAATCACACAAGACCGATAAGAATGAGATACGAACGAGTCAACGGGCAACGCACTGACCTAGATTTCTCACCCGCATGATGTTAACTCGTCCATCCGGAAGTGTCTTATAGTAGTCTGTATACCTACAAGGATAACAACCATAGCTCGATAATACGTGAAAGTGCGAGTGAAGTAAGTTTCACCGATCTCCTACTGTATATTTCCTCAAAGTACTTTTTCATAATGTTTTAAAAAATATAACAAAATGATACATAACAAGATCATTGATAAATTATTAAATTATCGAATGATATTCTCTCTCTAATATATTTGATTATATCGAGAAAATAAAGTTAAAATTACCTTCTCGTATAATAATTATAATAATAATAATAATAATAATAATAATAATAATAATAATAATAATAATAATAATAGTAATCAATCATTCAAACAGTTTTCTAATTAACTAACTTAGATTAATTAATCATCCAAAAATTCCTTTCAAAATAATGATTCGACAAAAAAAAAAAGGAACAAATCTACCTGGACTTCAGTAACACGTTTGAATCATTCTCTCGTTCTTCGACTTTTCTCATTCGAGATTATTTCTCTTTCTCTCTCTCTCTCTCTCTCTCTCTCTCTCTCTCTCTCTCTCTCTTTCTCTTTCGATTTCCTTTCCCTCTCACCTTTTACACCTGCTCGGCGTCAGTTGGTTAACGTTCAGAGTTCTAATACAAAAGTATCTTATGTGCCGAAAACTCTGCCCCTAATAGTAAAACCTTTTCTACATCCTCACAAAATTAAATCTACAGAGAATCGTCAAGGAGCAACATCAGAGCTAGAGAAAACATTTGGAAATAATTTTCAACCGAGTCACCGTGAAACAACAATTTTCTTTTTCACGAAAACGACACAGTCTTCGTCTTCGTCGTCGTCGTTGTCGTCGTCTTTGTCTTTATCGTTCTTCTTGTTGCTGTTGTTATTGTCCATTCACAAAGAATGATAAAAAAGGGACTAAACTTTTGACTATTCGAGTAGTTACTAACTACTCGAAATAGTTAATAAACAAAAAGAAAAAGAAAAAAACAATGTTTTAAATCAATCTTATTTACATTCGAGGATTGCATTATTTAACATAAATAATAAATTTATTTCAATATAATAATTGGAGTTCCACTTGAAATATATTATAATCAAACTCATTGCAATCGATAAGAAAAAAAAAAAAAATTGAATAAGTAAATGATTATGGGCCTTCAATAGAAATATACAATTCTTATTTGAATAAATTTTACATTGAAAAGTTAACGATTATTGAATTATCGAAATGTTTCCAATTATATGAAGCATCCTTATATATATATCCATGTAATATTGATCCATTGATAAAGGCAACTAAATAGATGGTATCAATTATAATCTTCTACTAAAACCTCTTTGGCTTCAAAAGGAGCAATCATAGCTTTACTATTAGATAGAAAACGTTTATACTCAAATAATTCGATAGGTAAATGGTGATCTAAAATTGGAGATGATATATATATATATATATATATATATATATATATATATATATATACGATCTAATCGATATTTGATGTAAAATAACGTGTCGATTGGAACAGAGTTTAGAGGGCCGTTTAGATCGAAGAGAAAGGGTTATTCGTGTTCACTTGAAACAAGTGGCTGAGAGCTAACGCGATGTGATCTGAAAAAGACACGGTAGAAAAGCGGGCTGTTGGGAGAAAGCGGCCCCAAAAATAAAATCTCTGTAGCTTGGCAACGCACTGAAAATAGATAACATAAACGGCCTGTTAGCCTTCATTCTAGAATTTTATTCTCAAGACCCAAATATGGAAAGGAACGCGATTTAGAATGGAGGCACGTCAATCGAAAGAGAGAATAAAAGTATGAGAAAATTTAAGAATACTTTTCTTAAGTTTCTAATTTCGATACTTTAAAGAATTTTTTTATCAATCGATACGAAACAACGGTGCAACGGAAAAGAAAGTTTATTAAAAATATCTAAAACATAAATACTTGACATTAAAATAATATATAATTTCATACATATATATATATATATATCCATCTGTAGGAATGTTAATCTAATCATAAAATTATAATACGAATTTCATAGAAAAATACTAAAAATTTGAATTTCGTATTCAAAGTTTCGCGTTAAAAAAAAAAAAAACAAAAAAAACAAAAAGAAAAAGAAAAAAAAACCCGAGAGATTTGAAAAACTCTGAAATTAGATCCTCGGTAACACGGTACGGTTTTTACGAATCGTGGATTCATATATTCCCCATGAAAATCCAATTAAAACTTTTCATTCGTTCGTATAAACAAGTGTCTCTTTTTTTGGTCGAATATGTTTCACGTGCTTCACATACGACTCCGTTGTAAGAAACAGTATGGGAAAACACGTATATAATCAGTAGCTGTAACAACAATATCTCACGTCCTAAATAAACAGCGACGAAAAAGAAAAAAAGAAAAAAGAAATGAGAGAAAATAAAAACAGAAAAAGAAAACGAAGGAGGTGTTTTCCGCTGTAACATTAAACGATCGTTTCTCTGTTGATATCAAAACGACGCGACAATCATCCTTCTCGACAAAATTACAGTATGTATATGTGCAACTAGACACGTAGATTACTCTTCTATCGTTAAAGGCCGAAGAATCATGCAATTATCTTACTAACGGTGAATAAACCAATCGAACGTTCTATTTAACACGTACATTTACAAATAAAATTCTATATATCTATAATTAGTTACATATCTAAAGTTCTCTCTTTCTCTCTCTCTCTCTCTCTCTCTCTCTCTCTCTCTTTTTCTATATATATATATATAATTTTTAGCACATTCAAAAATTTTACATTTCTCATCGACATAAATATCAAAATTTAAGAAGCAATTAATTTCTTTGTCCATATATATTGTCCAATTTGTATAACACCACGACGATAAATCAAAAAAACCATAATCTATTCACATTTACGACACTTCCATTAGATTCTCTTAAGAAAATCTTACTGTACGATTCAAGTGTGATAGAAACACGATTCTGCGTAACGAACGAAAAACATAAAAAAAAAAAAAAACCTTTCTATGTTAATGAATGATCCGGCAATAATGTCGATGATCCATCACCTTAGAAAATAATTTTCAATTCTATGTCGTTGTAATGACACCGTTCCGAAGAAAACGAGAAGGCTGTAAGACCCGGTTTCATCGTCACGGAAATCAGATATCGAGTAGCAGCAGGCACAGGTAGTTCAAGAGGTTCTCGTTGTATGTAAGTACTTACTTACTTACTTACTTACTTATTTACTTCCCTCTCCCCACCCCCCCCTCACTCTCCCCGACATCCCTTCGGGGCTTTCCTCTTCCTCTTCAGCACCCTCACGAGTTATTATTATTTTTACCGGCTGAGAAAAGAGCCTGCCACCCTTTGTCCGCGAGCAAGGTGACAGGTGTGCGGGGGAACTCAAGTGACGTAATCAAGTACCGTTATGAGTGAACACGTGATGATACACATATAAAATACATGCAAGTACATACGTATAAGTATAATATGTCCACCAAGCCAGGTGAAACCCCATAAGAATGCAATGCGAAATGGAACACCATGAGGCTACAACGGCTGTATGCGTACAAATGCGAAATTCTGCTCCTACGTGAAAGTGACAGGGACGAGACGAGACAAGATAAGACGAAACGTGAAGGAAGAAGAGGATGGCGAAATGAGAAAGAGAGAGAGAGAGAGAGAAAGGGGAAGAGAAAAGAAAAAAAAAAGAAAAAAAATATTATATAGCTGGATCATATGACGAAGAAGAGATCATTGATTATATTGATCCTCGTTGACTCGTGAGAGAAATTATTTTCTTCGCGCAAACTTAATATAATTTTTTATCTATTCTAAAATGACGATCATAATAGATAATTTTTACTTACGAAAAAATTGTCATAATTAATAACTATCCTATCTCAGGCAATTATATCATTTTAATATGACATAAAAAATTAATCAGTTAATTGAGAACCTTTTGAATATTTTATCTTAATAATAAACCCACGAAATTTCCTTAATAGTCGTATACTCATAGATCGATAATAGAATATATCCGGCAACAACGAAATTGTTCCACTATTCTATATAACATCTGTATATTCCTACGAAATAACTAATTAAATTCAAATTTAGATGTATATATATATATATATATATATATATATATATATATATATATATCATAATAGACACGTATAACAACACTGGAAACTAATTAATATATTAAACGAACTAATTTTATGATGAATTCATTAATAGAAACACAATTATATCGAGAATTTAATGAAATAAACATGGGTACGTGCGTGCGTATTCGTATTTCTCAGAGATAAAAAAAAAAAAAAAAAGAAAAAAAACAAAAAAGGAGGAAGAAGAAAAAAAGAAGAAACTTCGATGATATACCAGATGAAAAGTCATTTAGTTCGTTAGTCGATCCATTATTTATCTTGATAAAACGTCCAACTACGTTTCCTACTTTTTATTCAGACACTAATATACGACTCATATGTACATATATACATATATATATATATATATATATATATATATATATGGTATATGGTTGGTATTCGTGCAAAATACCGAAGCAGAAAGCGCTAAATTAAGGCGTCGTTCGAAAACCGTAGAAAATTGGACTCATGGCTCGTCAACGTCGTTGTTTACGAAACTTTCACGGGAACGTTCCTCTCGCTCGTTAAAACGATACGACCGGCCTTTTTTACAAATTTCTCCCCATCTTTATTTCTTTTTTTGTCTACTCCTTTCATGAAATCATTTGACACGTATATACGTATATACATATATACATATATATATATATATATATATATATATATATACATATATATGTGTGTGTGTAAATAGATAATAAAAATGACGCATGTATATATACATATATACATATACATATATATATATACATATATGTATGTATGTATGTATGTATGCGTGTATGAATATGTACGTAAGGTTACTTATCTATACACCAATTAAAAATGCTCATCACTTTTTCTCTAATTATTATTGAAATTTTACGTATATATATGTATACACAGATATCACGAGCCCATTTTTAAACAACATATACGAACAAATAGAGAGCGAATCGAAACGGATTCATTACTCGTTTAAAAGTTCACCATCAATGCTGTCGGCTTTCGTTCTGAATTCCAAACTCTCTCATTCTTTCATGTTTTTATTACATTTCAATGGCCGATGTATAACGTAGTACGGGTGTAAAGTTTACACTCACAGTAACACGAGCAAAAGAGATGGAAATAGAGGCACGACGTTACCGGTACGAACGATGATAACCAAATGCCTATGTATGATTTTATACAACCTATAAAACGTTCTAATGGAGTTCGTTGTTTGTTGATAAATGAATCGTATTTCTCTCTCTCTCTCTCTCTCTCTCTCTCTCGCTTCCCTCTCTCTTCTACATACGTTAAATGAACGTTTGTATGTATACAAACATAGGTACTCTCGCTTTCTCTCTTGCTCGTCAGCTCCTTTCCTCCTCCACGATAAAGGACGATCTCTCTCTCTCTCTCTCTCTCTCTCTCTTCCTCTCCCTCTCTCTCTCTCTCTCTCTCTTTCTTTCTATCTCTTTCTCTCTTTCCTTCTCTTTCTGCTTACACGCGGCCTTATTCTCGAGACACGAAGAACCGGAGAAGGACGTCACGAAAGAAGAGAAGACGTGAGAACGCTGACACACTGACTCGCTACCCCACATACTCTGCTGGCCTTTTCAATGGGTACTCACGAGAGAAAGAGAGAGGGGAGGGATCAACGGATGAAATAAAAAAAAAAGGAAAAGAAATAAAAACGAACGAACATAAAAATCTTCGATATTTTTCAATAATACCCAAATCTTTTCTACTTTCTATCATTTATCCGATAATATATTTAATCGATATTTGAAAAAATAAATAACACCTCATATCGTCGAAAAATAATAATGATAATAATGATGATGGATGATTGTGATTGATTGATAAAAGGAAAGAGATAAGAAAGGAAATAGATGAAATAAAAAGAAAAGAAAAAAAAAAAAACGAGATAATGTGTAATAAGCGCACTCGTTCACACTGATCAACGAATATATTCACTTTCGTATTCGGCACAAATTTCGACACAAACCTTTCGTTTCGTTTCGTTTCGTTTCGTTTCGTTCGTTCGACGTGAAGCTCCTTATCGTGTCAATTGATAATAAGTCCCTCTATTGTAATCCTATTTTAGACGAGACACACACACACTTGGCACTTAATAAATATTATCTTCTTTTAGCGTCTTCTATATTCTTTCCAATATAAAAACGTATTTATACATATATATAGATATATATATATATATATATATATATATATATATATATAAAAAGATCTACGGAAAGAGTGAAACGCGTTTTTATGTAGATACTTCAGTCAAAGAATCACGTGATAAAGAACACGCCGGCGAGTTTGATGAGTGCGTTCGTGATCTTATGTGAACGTTGGAAACGAAACGCAACCTATATACTCTCCCCTCTTCGGGGTCGTCTGCTTTCACCAAAATCCCTCCGCCATATTACTCCTCCTTCTCATTCGTTTATTCTCTCCTTTTGTCTCTTCAAATCCTCTTTTGAAAGAAAAAAAAAAAAAAAAAGAAAAAAAAAACAACAAAAATTACATCCATATATCTGTCGCAATTGTCATTCATATAAGAAATATCCTTCTCCTTTCCTCTTTAATATAGTATTTAACATACAATGCGCTAATTGACTGTATGAAATTTGTTATCGATCAAATTATAATAACTGATAAAACTTGCCGATCTACATTATGACAATCGTGATAATCTTGATCTAATATATAATATTTTTCTTCGATATCGATATATAAATTATTATTTATTAATTCGTTAACAATTCGTTAACAATTATATAATGTATATATATATATATTTATTTATTATCCTAATATATACATATATTAGGATAATAAATAAATTCCAAAGAAATAATATATTGAATATACATATATAATATTGCGAGATAAGTTATAAAGAAGAAACTTGAAAATTCGAGTGCATCTGTATCTCGATTTATAACGCGTATCGAGGACTTTCGCTTGTATCCGGAGCACGCTCGACTTCCGGCATTCATGAAAGAAAGAGAGAGAGAGAAAAAGAGGAGAGGGGGAGAGAAAGAAAACGAGAGAGAGAGAGAGAGAGAGAGAGAGAGGGAAACATACACGGGGGCGCAAGTGGACTCGTCGTGATTCAACCTCGCTCCGTTTACGTCCCATATCGTAGCTCTCTCGAGGATGATTAAGAAAAAAGAAAGTTTGGGGCCTTTCGCTCCCTACAGAAAAAGTATCTCGTTTGTCGAGCGCCGACGAAATCATGCATAAGCTCGTGCATAAGTTTCTAACCATGGAAATAATTAAAATCATACTAAAATGAAATAAATGACACGTTCAAAAAAGAGGAAAAAGAAAGAACAAAAAAAAAAGGACAAATAATATTTAATACATAGTAAATTAAAATAATTAGGATCGATTAATAAATTACTTCATTTTATAATTATTTTTTTTCAATATCGGTTCAATGTAAAGTAATCGTCATCCGTGAAAAATATTTTAACTATAATGAGGACTGTAACGAAAAAAAAAAAAAAAAAAAGAAAAATAAGAAAAGATCAAGTGTACTTTGTCATACGTACAAAATAATGAATAAAAATTCTTAACATTTAGTTATGAAAAAAAAAAAAAATAAATAAATAAATGAATAAATAATAGACGACGATAATCATTCTACCCTTTCCTACATTCTATATTTATGTATGTATATATCTATTGAATATGTGCATAGATATAATAAGTACGCATACTATGATCACGTTCATTCAATATACCTGCATATGTAAGTAGATTTTCAACGAAATAACTTGCGTTCCACCGTCTACGTTCGATCCTTCTCAAACTAGAACTTCGACTTAATAAGTTTTGAGAATGTCATACGCTTGACCGTCCTCTGCCTTTGAGAATTTCATATGTAATATCAAGATTATCGAAGCATATCAAGAATCCGTTGTTATCAATTTTAATAGAGTGAACCAGCTCGCACATAGATTAACGGCTCGCTATTTCCATTATGCGAAATTATAGTATCGATCATGGTTAATATTCCTATCGATATATATTAATTAATAATTATTAATTTTAACTGATCAGTAAAATAAAATTGAAAAGATATCAAGATAAAAAGATCAATTAAAATTAATCATTATTATCTATACTTATCAATATTATTAATAATACTTAAATAATATTACAAAATTATCGTTAAAGAGTATATAGTATTAAACTATTATTCCAAAGAATAATTATAATCAATCATACGTTTTAATTATTTTATATTAATAAATATCAATAATATTAAATATTATTAACAATTATTTTCTAAGTGACTGTTAGATCTTTATTAGTCATTGAAATATATTAGAAATTGATAGAAAGTATCTAACTTAAAAATTTAATGAAATAAAATCTACATATATACATATACATATGTGGATATATATGCACGCATATATGCGTTTAGTCATATATCATTATCATTGTTCTATTTTCTCATCGAAACGGTCGATCACCTCGATCTTTCCTAACGCGGATGCGATGCAGGAAGAAAGCTGCCCGAACAAATTCCGCGGCGTCCATCGGAATGGTGAAATTGCGCAATTTTTCCACGAGCTTTGACGTCAGCGGCCATTCACGAGAGCCCCATGCACCAGCAGCTTTCACACGGATCTCGCTTTGTTATCTAGATACCTACATACGAACAAGGAGTATTCCCCCAATGTACATATGTATATATATATATATATATATATATATATATCAAGCCTATCTCGAAAAGTTTTATTTACCGAATCGATTCAAGGAAGAGTTATTTTATCGAAAAGAAATTTTTAAATTTATATCTTAATAAAACTAAATCGTTAATTGAATATTGATTAATGATATATATATTTATTTATTTATTTATTATTTTCTTTTATTTAAAAAAATAAACGAAATTTTTTCTTATATACTTGATATATATACATTTATTAAAATTGATCATAAATATAAATATTATTAATAAGTAGTATTATATATATATATATATTAAATATTTTTTGCAATAATATTTGACATATTAACCATTAATAATATAGTATAGTTATATATATATATATATATATATATATATATATATATATATGTACATATATGTACATGCGTATGAAAATTCTGGTTTACGAGTTATTCCATTCCAATGAGATAAAAGGAAAGCAAAGATGCGATCGATTTTGAACAAATTTTCTCCCATTGGTCTCTCTTTCGTTCCTCTTGGAAAGACAACGCGAGCACTGAGTCGTTCTTAGCTTGTACAACGCCTCGTTATCCTCCATTCCCGATAACCGGAATCATCTATTAGATATAATCTCGAGAAACCGATTTTCTGAGATTCCTCGTGACTTTCACCTGCGATGTGATCGCGTTTCTTACTTCGCTCACGAAGATCCGGTATTCTTGGTACTGGACCAGTTCCGAATACTTCTTACAGAAGTAATCGCGAAACGGAAGAATGAAGAAGAGAGAAAGAGAAAATGAAATCATCACGATGAAATGATTATCTTTCAAACATTCGATTCTCCTCTGATCGGTCCAATTTTATCAATCAAAATGTTTACGTATTTATTTAAAAATATTCTAATCTTTGATTATTATTTTGAATATACAAGAAGACAGAATCTCTATCTTTCACAATTAAATCGTCATTAATTTTTGAAAAATAAAATAAATTTCTCATAAAATTGATACGCGCGCATTTTACAAAATATTACAAATGAAGTAGGCAAGAGAAATTTTTTTTTTTTTTCTTGAATATATTAATAACTTTTCATTCTACGGAGATATTGAAAATGAAATAAAAAAAAATTCTAAAATGTGACTGTGCGTTCATGCGATAAAATTTAACTCGATTTTCGATCGTAAAAATTGAAAAAGAGAAAAATCAATTGTTATTAACGAAAAGCATAGAAAATATAAATTCTATGTTTTTTTTTCTACGATATATCCGAATTTCTGACAAGATGTCTGATATAAAACTTTCATGACACCGAGCTAAGTATCTACGTTTAAGAATTCGATCAATTAAACGATCGATCGATCAACGGATCGATCGGCCGACCGATTTCTCTATCGAAATACCGAATCATAGTAATTCGATGTCTCACAAAGTTGACGTACTTACGTGTCGGAGAGCCTATGTCAAAGACGACGTTTAAGTCGAACGTAAGATTTAGTTTTGGCACACTTTTCACGACAACGACGAGAACGTCAAAGCCGATTCGAGACGTCTTACTGCTACGTGTACCTCACCCAAGAAATTAACATTACAAATTGCGAACGATGCCTTGCAAATATTTCAATTCTCGATCTAACGTAACACCCGTCTAAATTTAATTTATAACAATCGAATATTAAACGAATTTTCAATCTATCCGAGATTACGAAAAAGTAAAACGATATTGACTTGTAATTGAAACATAAATAAATAATAATAATAATTATAATAATATAATTATTTATAGTTAATAATAATTATTAATAATATTTTAATTAATAATTAAAATTAATAACTATTGTTGATAATAATTGTTAATTAGAATTTGATTAAAAAAATTGTAATTCTGCATTCACTGTAATATCATTAATGGCATTATTTAATTAAAATTAACAAAGTTATTAATGATATAATAACTTTCAAACGTTATTATAAAATAAACAATGATTAAATTTTATTATAAAACGAATATAAACGAATATATATATTTGTCATAAATATGTCATGATTTTAAAGATCATCAAGATAACTTTCTCGAATAATTACGATTACAATCTATCGTTCAAAATACGTAGTTAGAATATATAAGACATAGGTATATCCATGTATGCGTATGTTCATAAAGTAACATGAAAAGAGGCCTTCGCAGACAATCGAACAAAGTGGGTGTTTAATTGCAAGGAAGTATGCATATACGTGCGATAATTTTGGGTCACTGAATAGCAAGCTTTCTTCTTTCTCCCTTTCTCGATTGCTTGTGTCGAACGTGCCGTGTGATCGAACGCCCTTTCTTCTTCTTCTTCTTATTCTTCTTCTCCTACTCTTCCTCCTCTTTCTCTTTCTCTTTTACATCTTCTTTTATTTCTCTTTCTTCTTTCTCTTTAACCTGTTCAATAAACCACAAAATGTAATTATTGCGAATGCCTATTTAAATCTTCGTCGCATATTACACTTGACATTGAAATCAATTCGTCTCAAGTAAACTTTAATATTAATAATATTAAAAATATTAACGTAATATAAACTAAATAATATTTAATTATTCTAAATCCTTCTCGTTATCGATTTATGCTAAATTTATATTATAAAATGATATGAATGAAACTGTAACTTAACCGAATCGTCTATCTATCTATTCTTAATACAATAATTTTAGGATTATTTGATTTTATTTGAATTCTTTCAAAATTGAAAATTACGAGATAGATACATGTACGATTATTATTATTTTCTTTTTTTTTTTTTAGATTAATTAGTAACACACGATAAGATGTTATCTTTTTGTTCTATACTTTACGTATATAAGATTTTCTTCTTTTTTTTTCTTTTCTTTTCTTTTCTTTTCTTTTCTTTTCTTTTCTTTTCTTTTCTTTTTTTTTTCAGAAACGAGGAACGAAAGAAGACGAATTCGCGGAGTAAGACCAACGAAAATAAAATCGAGCACGCTTCGTGAGACCGTCAACTCTGAAACGGAGTGAAAGTTTTGCTTTCCTATTGCGATCGCTAACGTTCCAATCTCTTGAAATTTCATCGACGCGAGGCAACGCAACGCAACACCCGCGTTTCGTTCAAAACGTTAACAACACTTTCTCAAGAACCATTCGTACTGCCACCATCTACGAGTTGTAAAGCTCTTCGAAAACTCAACGTCAACGACGAATTCTCTGTGATTTTCTCGTCTACGAAGAAAGATTCGCACGAAAGACGACAACGAAGAATCTACGGCACGTCAGAAACTCCATTACGGAAACGAGATTTCAACGACTAACGAGAATACTAAAAGTCGACGTCCGACCCTTTTACAAATCACTATCGTCTTAAAAATATCTTTTCAATTCGTTTAATTTGATAGAACTACTAAGAGTCGTATCATTCCCTTTTTCTCTCTCTCTCTCTCTCTCTCTCTCTCTCTCTGTATCTCTCTCTCTTTCTCTGCTACAAATAAATTTGATCATGAATTTTATAATAATATATAATAATATATATGAAATCTAACGATTATTGTCTTATTAATACACAATAATTGTAGATCTTTCTTCTCTGTAAATCAATGTTTTACAAACAAAAATATATATATATATTAATTATATAAATCATTGAATCATAATTAACATATAACGTTTATGTTTATGAAATTTTTAAGATAATTTAATCCAATATGAATTGAAAGATGTTTTTGATTCACGAAAAAAAAAAAAAAAGAAAAAAAAAGAGAGAAAAAAAAACTGAAAGATCGTTCGAATTCCGTAAAAAATAATTCAATATCTGGATCGATTAAAAATTCAACGAAATATAAGTGACAAATAAACAAGGAAGCACAAAAAAAAGGGAATAGATAGACGATCTTAGTATGTCAGTGTGCCTATATGCTAATAGCTTGGCTCGATGAGCGGTTTTAACCTCGACCATGAATCGAATCGATAGAAGTAAACGCTCCTTCAAAAAGGATTCCAAAGAATGATGCAAAAAAAAAAGAAGATAAAACGATCCTTTTCGTAGACTTAACACTAATATATTAATAAATAAAAGTGTATGAATTTTTTAAATTATTTAAATAAAAAAAAAAAAAAAGAAAAAGAAAAAAGAAAAAAATTACTCGAACGAAAACAAATTTTTTTCGATACGACTTTCATTCTTAATAAACAACATTTAACATAATATAATAATTTTTACTGAGGAAAGAAAAAATTTCTTTGAAATAAATTCTTTTTCTTTTTTTTTTTCTTCTTTCTTTTATATATATATATATATATATATATATATATATATATATATATATATATATATACATATACACGTGTATATTACAGATAATATAGATCTGCATTAAAAATAATTAATTAAATTGCGATACGTTTAAATAAAATTATTTTGAAGAAATCCAATCCCTTTGTATATTAATATTATTATATTGAATCATTATTTCTAAACTTTATATTCCACTTATTATTCTCGTTCAAAAAAAAAGAAAAAAAAAGAAGGATATATCATTTGGAATAATAGTTACTTAAATAGCAATCAGTAAATGGTAAGTGAAATGCGAAGGTGTGTGTCTGTCTTTTACGTTAATGCTCTCGAGTTGTTCTCAACGCTCTCCCGTTTAACGGTACATCTCATGCGGGACTCGTGAACGCTAGAAAGTAGTTTGATATTTTGAGTAGTCCGCCAATTTCCTTCTTTGACTTCTCATTTGACATTTCAACTTCCCATAATGGAAAACGACTGACGACCTTGACGATCTATTAGATCGATCAATCGATCCATTCTTGAGTTTATTTTCAAAATAAATCACACGAGAAAATATCTAAATTCATCTGAATTCTTTAAACGTTACGTTTTACGATTAGAAAAAAAAAAAGAAAAAAAAGAAAAGAACAAAGAAAAAATAAATAACAAATCTTCTTTGATACATTTCAAATTAATTAACAAAAAGGAATGTGATGAAAAATTCAATTGCAACGATCAATTCCAAAAATTACACTATCTTAACGAGATAAAAGGAAAAAAAGAAAAGGAAAAAGTATTTCGTTACTTTTCATGTAAAGAAAAATACTGTGGTAAGATACTCAAAATGTATACTTAATTTAAATACTCGAAAGGTACTCGAAAAATGAATACCTAATTAACAATGTTTACATTCACCGTTATACTCGCAACGAATACGAATATTTCAACGTTCCATAACGTAAATACGCGATAAAATTGCACCAAAGATTATACACGCGTATACATTTTTCACGTATTCGATGATATTATATTCTCATTTACATGATAGCTTTCTCATTTACAAATCGAAAAATTGATTGATCGTTTGCACTCGTATTATGAAATGATTATTATCGAATCACTTTTCGATCATTTATTTTATCGAACAAGTACTTTTTATCGGGTATTCTTTTAAAAAAAAATTTTATGATTCCTTTCGAAACAAAGGATCTATATACATACTATATATATATATATAAAATCAAAGTTAATTCAATTCACTCGCCTTTCAATCTAACGATAAATTTCATTGTCAAGAAGAAGAGAGAGAGAGAGAGAGAGAGAGAGAGCTATAAGTCGTCCATTTAAAATAGCTCATCGAAGTAGAAAAGCGTACAAAATTATCGCGAATAATCGAATCACGATGACAAAGTAAAAAATTGATCCTCGAGGATCGAGTCCTTGATAAGCGTTACTTCCGTTCTTTTCATACAGAGGGTCTGTACTACGTAAGTATATGCTTTAGTGTTGAAAATTGATTTCCTTTATTATAAAAGCAAAATTGGATCGATCCAGTTGAAATATAGGGAATATCTTTTTCGATATAACGAAGAGTCCTTTAGTGATTCTCTATGCGCGTCTAATCAATTTCTTTGACGATCGATCGATCAATCGATCGATGTAAAGTAAAAATAATATTAAAAAGAAAAGAGAAAAGGATCTAACTAAAAGGATATCGTACATGGGATCACGAAAGAGATATGATTGACTTCAATGATGACTGATGACGAAGGATAGATCTTGTATTTTCTGAAAAAAAGAAAAGGAAAAAAAAAAGAAAGATGTCACTGATACTTTTTTTTTTCTTTTTTTTTTTTCTTTGATATTACTCGTGTAACAAAGATCTTTAAAAATAAAAGTAATGCAAATTATTTCGATAAAATTCAAATTGGACAATGTAAATCGATACGTTTAAGTTTGAACCTTCACAAATGAACTTTTTATCGTGTTTATGAAGAAGAAAAAAGATAAAAGAAAGAAAAGAATATTATACAGTGATATTGTATGATTCATAAAAGAAAAAAAGAAAAAAAAACAGAAACAGAAAAAATCGAAAGTGTGGATCAAGAATCGAAAGAATGTTTACTTTCGAAAAAGTATATCATAAAAAATCGTTCGTGACAAAAGTCGCTCTATTTTCAACTTTCTAATAATATCGATGCGATGACGAGGTCGTTAAGTCACTCCCGTCGCGCTCACTTTCACCGCCCACGCACAAATTTTCTATTCTCTTCGGCTTTCTCATTGTTATGATACATAGGTGTACATATATGTTCACATATATATCCCCGTATGTTGAACATGTCGCGAACAATGAGTCACGTTATCATTTTCGCCCGCTTTTTGGGTTTCTCTTACTGACGCAATCTTTTTTTCTTTTTCTATTTCTTTTTTCTTTATTTTCTTTTTTGATCTTCGACAAAAGGAGGACATTGTGCTAACAAACTCTTGGTTTTCCCCAACAGAGAAAGATTACAACAAAATTCAATCGACTTTTGATATTTCATCGAAGATTAATTCGTTTCGTGAATTATCGAAAATTTTGACATTAATAAAAAGTAGATAAATTCGAAAATATATTTATCGTTAAGAATATGAAACTATGTGTTCCACTTAATTTGAATCATCAATAATGTATTTATCTCGTTTAATTAATTACAAGGAAGGACACGTATATCATAAGACGCATATATTTTGTTAAGTGAGAGAGAGAGAGAGAGAGAGAGAGAGAAAAAAAAGAAAAAAAAGAAGTCGTAAGGAGGAAAGAAAATTATTGCATACCTACGTAATATTTTTTAAAAGAGAAATAATTTCTTTTTCAAACGATTTTTCTCGTATCATAGAAAAGAAATTATATTAAGAATATGAGAAAAATTAAAGAAACTGAATGGAATATAATATTTATCTATGAATCGTATACCTACTTAGGACATATTAATATTATATTTTACAAATCCAATCAAATTGCATATCGAAAGATTAACTTCGTTTTGAAATTGTACGTATATAATAATTTATTTGTCGATAAATAAAATAACAACAAGTGATAAACTTTCGATTCGTCTAATTTGCTTGTCCATTTTCTTTATAACGAATAGTAATGAATAAATTAATCTCAGCATCTATCTATTTACGTTTGTCCTCATTTTTGAAATCAATCAAAGCCAAAGTCTAAACGATGGTGGCATCGAGTAACGGAGATGCCAAAACCAAAGGATCTTTTCTATTTTTTTCTTTTTCTTTTCGAACGCTAAAATAATTATTCATGCGGTGCGATGAACGTGATACGTAAAGAGAAAGAGAAAGAGAAAGAGAAAGAGAGAGGGGGGAAAGAGAGAGAGAGAGAAAGAGAAAGACATACAGACAAACAGACAGACAGACAGACAGACAGACAGAGAACATTAACAACGGACTAATAGTCAGTCAGTTCAGGAAGACCGCATTCTCTATTCGAGCTCAAGTCGAAAGATTCGAGAGTAGTAGTCGCTTACTGTGTCGGTGCTTTTACGGCTTAATGAAACTTACGCCGTTAATTACACATTCTACGTAACCTTTCAAACTATTATTATGCTCCCGGCAATATTTTCAATAGAAAAATATAAATAGAAATATATAATATATATGGAAAAGTATTAATAGAAATCAATCGATTTTTTTTTAATTCAATAAATTTTTCTCATCGACATTATTAATTTATTTCAACGATTCATACGTTACGATACATTGTTAAATTGTTTACGAAATATTAATAAATTTGTATGATTTTGAAATGTACGTATATGCCACTGTCAAATATCGATTCGATTTTGATGACGATGAAATGATAGGATTGAAATCGATTAAATCGATATACCTTGTATATAGATCGAACGATGTAATTTGACGATCCTCCTTCTGGTCACTTCAATTTCTATTTAAATTCAATCCATTGGATACGTAAAGTATATTGCGTTCGAAGATTGATCCTATAAATGCAAAAGACACCCCTCTTTAATTTTCTTAAATGTATCTTCCTTATTATTATTTTTCATGCCCTTTTAAAATCAAATCTAAAGAAGAAAAAAAATTATGTTTGTAAACGGATTGATATACCGTTTGAAAGAAAACGTTAGGATTATATATCGATTTGTAAGCGACTCACGATCGAATGATTTCACCAAGAGACTCGAAGGTCGCCATATTTACGGAACAATAGACGATAATAGACATTTCACCATGTGGTATGCGAACCACGCCGCGCCACAGCAAATCCACTAAGAGTGCGTGCGGAGTTCTGCCTCCTCTCGAAGGCTGCTTTCACGATACGCATCCGGAATCGATCGGCGTTTCAGCTTCGTAAACAGGATACTTGTCCGACTCACCAACTCGATTAGAGTTATACTCGCTCTTCTTACTCGCCAGTCAGACTTGTTTTATAACGAATTTCCACGCTTTTCACCAAACAGATATCTTCTCTCACTTCGATCCTCCGTTTCATTGAAATCTATATCATAGATGTTTAGGCGAACTTGCAAAACAAAACAGAACAAATTATATCGAACGAAGGACATGATACAACGATACGTAATAGAAATATCATTAGGAAAATAGTTTTTCATTTTATTTGTTGATAATAATTAACTTGTTCAATGTCATTATTGCGTTAAAACTATTGCGTTGTTAAAAGTAATATGAAAATATGATATAATTATTATTATGTTTTATAAATAGGATGGCTTTTGATTTAATTCCATTCAATATTATATTTTATAAAGAGAAACATTTTATAAATTTCCAAACCTTAATATATATATATATATATATATATATATATATATATATATATATTATATATATATATATATATATATATATTTTTTTTTTTAATTCATGTATCACTTTATTTGTGATATGAAAAAATTCTAAGATTTATCTAATCAGTTAATCTAGATTGATTAATCTTAATTGAATATCTTTAGATGTAAATAAATTTTATTATTAAACGACATACGAAAGACTGCCGAATAAAAAGATTTTTTGATAGATAAAAAATGAACCTAAATAAATTTTTGTGGTTAGCCCAACTGAATCGAAAAATTTAATACAACGTGATTAAATGGACGCTCTGATTCCTCAGTTAATTAGAACATGTCGTTTCTGACCTTGCGCACGTTTTCTTCGGGAATAAAAAAATTCTGAAGTTTCGAAATGAAAGAGGCTCGAAAAAAAGGATATATCTATCAATCATAAATTATTTTAACACTTTCTCATATAACGTTAAATAAAATTTAATTTAATTACTACAATTAAGGTAATTATTTGAAATGTATAAAATAAATGAAAGAGATTCATGAAAAGTTTGATCGTACGATAAATAAGAACAAATAAATGCACGATTTATTATTCTCTTGATCGATGATAAAAAAAAAAATTAATTTCTAATAAATTATTATCAATCCTAAATCCTAACGTGAAATTAAAATTTTTATCGATTCATTAAAATATATTGAATTTCTAAGGATCAAATTTTAAGTTACTAATTATTAATAATTAAGCTACTAATTATTAATAAATAACAAAGTAACTAGTAGATATGGGCAAAGGCCTTGTAAGAACACAAACAGATAATCTTTATATGCTCATGTTCGATCTAATACGTTTATATTGTATCTATAAGTATCTAACGAGTATCCAAGTACTTAACTATTTACTTGGAACATCTTTGTAGATGCTCGTGACTGTCTCACGTCTAACAAACGCGATTTATGGGTCGTACCTTCTACTCGAATACAGCAAATAGTCGGTCAATGGAACGTTCTTAATAGGATTCCTATATAGTTAGAAAATTCAATGTGATATATCTAAATATATATAACTTAAATAATATTTTTAATTTCTCCACATTCTTCAGTCATTATTTGTTTGCGCGATTCGTTCGCGCAAGCAAATTACAATTATTGGATCATCAAATATAAATTTTCATTTTTATTTCGTAATTCCTTTCTAAGATATTTTCTAATTCGTGTTATTAAAAAAAAAAAAAAAAAAAAAAAAATATCTATGAATAAAAATATATTAAACATATTATTGTGTCAATACATTCCTATACAAGGATTAATATTTTTGACTTAGATTATTATAATATTCAAAGATAATTAATTCGTATGTTCTTTTTTTCTTCCATTCAATTAAAAGAGCCACATTTGTCATAATAAAATCATTATTAGTGCAATTAAATTTTCTTTTTTCTTTTTTCTTTTTTTTTTTTATTTTTCGTTAGAACTAAATCGTCGAAAATCGATCGATCATCTCTTTTTTTCGATCGTTTTAACGGGACGACATCACGTAAGTATACATGTAGCAACTAAATGAGCGAACGAGAGAGCACGCACGCATGCATGCACGATGACCGTTAATGGACGAAGGAAGAGGAAAGTAGCATTTTTCCTCTTTTCTACGATCCGAAGGAGGAGTGACACGCGAGGATTTCCATAACACACCATGCCTTCAGGCACACACACGCGAATCGCATTAACGTCGTTTTCGAAACGAGTACAGTAACTTCACGACTCGCTTTGCTTTCAAACGAGAGAAGTAGAAGAAAATCGAACGAAGTATATATTAAGAGTTATTTTATCTAATACTATTGTAACAATAGAATCTACGTATATTGAAATATTTATATATATATATATATATATATATATACACCTATATATTTATACATATATATCATAATATTATTATATTATTATATTTTCTATAAACGTGTAACTCAGTAAACAATACGCATAACATATTAGATTCTAGCTATACATAATCAAAAAAATAATAATAATAATAATAATCTAATCATATAGCACGTATCAAATAATGTAACAATAAAGTAATCAAATGAAACTTATGAAAGAAAAAAATATCTTCCTCTCGTTCTCTTCGAACGTTTCAATAAATATAAGATAAACGAAGGGAAAAGAACAACGACAACAAGAAAAAAGAGCAGAAAAAGAAACTATATATATATATATATATATATATATATATATATACATGAAAGAGTCGAAAAAAGGGCTAAAAAAGAAAAGGACGAGAAAGGAAGAGAATATATATGTACTTGTCTATGTATACATATATACTACATCGTAAAGTTCATCAAAGCGAGCATCTTATTCATGGTGGACACATACCATAAGAGAACATAAACGATCAGATCTGTGGACACGCACGTGCGCGCGAGCGCGAACACAAGAGCGGCTCCCACAAAGTAGCGTGCCTTCCTTGCCGCCATGCCACGGGAGTATGGACCTTGTGAGCGGTCAAAGTCGTGGCCTACTTCACTTCCTGCCTTCGAAACTTTCTCCTCGTGAGCACCGTTCGTGAGTCGAAGAGGTGCTGAGAATCATCAGTATCGCTTGATTCTACGACCTTCCTCTTCCTCCTTCTCCTCCTCCTCCTTCTCCTTTTCCTTCTCCTTCACCTCCTCTATCTCCTTCTTCTTCTTTTTTTCTTCTTCTTCTACTTCTCTTTCTCTCTCTCTCTCTCTCTCTTTCTCTCTCTCTCTCTCTCTCTCTCTCTCTCTCTCTCTCTCTCTGTCTTTCTCTTAATACCTTTCTTATTACCTTTCTTTTACTTTTAAACCGCGATTACTTACAATTAGTTTTTGCATTTCATAATAATACACCTAAAGTCTCGTTTTCATTTCCCATAGAATTTTCCTCACAATTATTATAATCTTTTATGAACACAAAATTATACTACCATCGTGAATGTATATTTCATTTCTAAGTAAAAGAGTTATTTAAATAGCATTTAAATATACGGGACTGTTAGAAAATGTCTAATTAAAAATATAGGTATAATAACATACTGAATGGCGATTTAGAAGATTAATTAAGATCGATTTATCATATTAAATATTTGAAATATCGATATCTTCTAACTAATATTTTAAACATTATATTTTTTTATTCACATTACTCGATGAAACGATTTATTTCATTTTGGACCTATTAATTTTATTCTAATGAAATTTCACATCTAATATTTATATTAATTTTTTTATTGAATTTTATTCCATTGTATTAACATCGATTAGATATATTTTTCTTTTTTTTTTTTTTTTTATTTCACTTAACTTCACTTTTCGTTCAGCTTATCATCATCAAACTGTCATATGATTTATTCTTCAATTATCCGAATATTATCAACACATTGATCTATACACACACACACACACTCACAAAATATTTTTATATAGAGATATCACATAAAATTTAATGGAACATCGTCGTAAAATTGCATCGGCAAAAAATCGTCAGAAAACTTTCTTCGAGCAGGTAAATTCACTTTACCCTCTGTAAATCTTCGGATATGGATACTTACATATTACGATACAAAAAAGGATTAGAGAGCGAAGTAATGGCACTTAAATGGAATAGTCTTACGTCATTCGAATTCTTTATGTTAGACGATAAAACAGTGTCGATCAGTAGCTAACATTTCATAAATCATTGTGTTTCTTAACGTAAAAATAAAGAAAAAAAGATTCGATGGGCCGATTAAAGTTACTAATAAAAATTCATTTCTTCAAAGAACATCGTCACGAAGGTGCGCCCCACTACTATCACACGTAAATATTTTTCTCTCTCTCTCTCTCTCTCTCTCTCTCTCTTTCTCTCTCTGGGTCAAGGTCTCTCTTAGATTTTTTATAGTAGTAAGATCATCTTCTACGGGCTACGTTAAAGCTTTCAAACGAATTCCAAACTAACGATGAAGAATATAAATACGATTTAATCACCTTAACCCTCATTCCGATTTCATTTTATAATATTTATCGATCTTATTACATCCGTATAAAAATCAAACGAATTCTTTTGAAATTTCCTTTGACGATTTTATAATTATATATATATATATATATATACATATATAATTTAATATAATCATTTCTATGAACAAACTTTAACGATTTTCTTTAACCACTGAGAGATAAAATTAATTATGAGAAATCATAAGAAATAGAATAGAAATGAACGTTCAAATTAATTCAGAATAATAAATACGTAGATAGAATAACTGATTTAAACTGAAGAAGAAATAACTGAGTACGAGACATAATTGACTATGATTATTGAATACAAAAATAAGAAGAAAACGAAATAAATCTAATAGCATGGATAAAGAGAAAAATGAAGAGAAAGAGAAAGAGAAAGAGAGAGAGAAAGAGAGAGAGAGAGAGAGAAAGAGAGAGAGAGAGATAAGATAGAATAGAAAGTAGACAAAGTCAGAGAGGATGTACCTACTCGTCATATCATATGGAAAGATATCGCAAAAAGTGATCGCCAAATTTTCTGTATAACCGAATGGGACTAGTTTTTGTCTTATAGAAAGTCGTCGAGAAAAGATCTTGGAATCGGACGCTGTTATCCCAACAAGGTTACGAGACCGCACGACGAACTTGCGACGTTTTACACGACTTGATGCTCGGTCGGAAAGAAAAGAAAAAAAGGAGAGTATCCGACATGACGAGAAGTAAAGAAATTAAAAAAAAATGAAAAATAAAGAAAGAGAGAGAGAGAGATAGAGAGAGAGAGAGAGAGAGAGAGAGAGAAAGAGATGAATGGCAATTAATAATAATTAATAATATACTTACTATATGTTTTTTATTCTATCAAGCTTGTTGATGAATCGACGTAAACCAATCCGCCATACTTTCTCCGTGAAACGGACACTAAGAATACTACGCATCGTTTGAAATCGATTAAAAACAGCTACGACCTTCTCCTTTGGGATCTAATCAAAGAATGTATCCTCGAACGTAGTTACCAAAATAATATTGGCAGTATCTTTAACAAAAACATCGACCTTCGTTCTCCTATTCATAGACTTGTTATTATTTACAGAATAGACTCATTCAATTCTTTTTCATCTTGTATTTACATTATCAAACAATATATATATATATATATATTTTTTTTTTCTAGAATCTTTCACGTAAGTAAAAAATTATCTTATATCGCATAATAATATAATTAAAATATTTTTATCAAGTTCTAAATATAACGATTACATTTGGAAAATTTCAACTATACTTGAATAATCCAGAGAAATTTTTTTCGATCGACTAAAAATCAAAAGAAAAAGTGTGATTATTACATGACGATGTTTATTGAATTTTATCGTGTTAATCGCGCTAAAGTAAATACTTGTTATTACGTACGAAATATACGTATTCCTGAATCACGTCGAAATATGAGAATGAAGAAGGAGAATGAGAAAGGAGAGAATTCAACAACTATGGTTGAATAAAATGGCTCCGTTTATTTGATTACGTCCCCGCGGAGCGCGTCCTCCTTTTCTCTGAGCATGGTAACATATACATACGTATATATATACGTGTGTATATACATAAATATATACACGTATAGTTGGCACAAGGCTAGTTAACGCACACGCACCTGCTGTACGACGCTGTACAACGATGCGATCGACTGTAGTGAGTGATAATCGTGGAGTAGGTCAGCGGAACAGTGCCTCTAGCAATCTGCGTTCTTCTGTCTCCCTGACATTCACGAGCCTTACGATCGACGATGTCGACATGTGCTCGTCGTAAAATCACACTCCTTCCAAATTTTCACATTCTCTTTATAATACATCAGAAATATTAATAAACAAGAATATATATATATATATATATATATATATATATATATATGTATGTCGATCTATGAATAAATCCAAATTTATCTATCTCATATATCAGCTATATCAGCATACGTTAAGATTGAATTAACGCATTTCACTTAAATCTTCCATCTCCGTAGTTTACGATATTAAAAGATTTGTGCGTATGACGGATCGATGAATCGAACTAAGATCGAAACAGAAATCTATCTATGCATATATTCAAATTATATATATATATATATATATATATATATATATATATGCGATATTAAATTTATATTATAATACCTCGGTACACCAATCGTTACGGATAACCAAACTGAAATATGTGAATCGATCTTTATATACTTCGACAATAATGATATTAACATTAGATACTATCAGAGTATAATACAAAAAATAATGAATATTTAACATTAACAATTCACTATCCGCATTTGATGGACTCGTTGTATCGTATGATCATTTTAAACTCTATCCACTCAAGTTATATACAAATTTAATATCAATAATGGTAATAAATAAATCCATCGAACGTGACGTCAAACAGGTAGACGAGAGTTTCGATAATATTTTGAATCATAAAAAAAGCGATAAAAATTCTCGTATACCGTTAGAGTTGCTTTATCGAGCATCATGAAATCAACGTGTCTATATATGTATATATATATATAAATATAAATATATATATAAATATATATATTTTCGTATATATATACATTCATATATGTATACATACATTCGTATATGTATACATACATTACTTATATATGAGTTTCAAAGAGAAAGAGAGAGGTGTGAGATAAACGTTAATTAGCAATTCTCCATAGTTACCGCATCCATCTGTCCGTACCATTTTAAGATTCTTATTTTGAAGTGGCACATAAGATTCTTCCATGTTGGTTTATATTATCATACAAGATGATAACGCGATATCATCATATGAAATCTTGTATATGTAGCAGACATAGATAGAATACAATGTGCGAGTTTCGTTCACGATTAAGAAGATTCAATCGTACGTGCGCACTGCTTTTGACGTCGAAGAAACCGGTCAGGATCGGTGGCGAAACATCTAGGTCCATTTTTCTTACGATCATTGCGTTCTAGATCCGTGAGTGACGGCTTCTCTTAATATAGAAGAGGAACGAATCGCACCTGCACACTCAAGACAATTAATTGCTCGTCCAATGGAAAACAAAACGAAGAATATCTTATTGGATTGTCGAAGTAAAAGCGAGCGATTAATTATCGAAATCACCGGAAGGATGAGGGATCTTTGCTTTCTACAAGATTTGTACTTTTTTTGTTATTTCTTTTATTTTTCTTTTTCTTTCCTTTTTTTTTTCTTTTTTTTCTTTTTTTGTTATTTCATTTTCTTTTCTTGCTCAATATGAAAACAACGTATTTTACATTATACTAATCGATTCTTCGAACGATAAATCAATTTATATGAATTGTAAAAATAATTCTAATTATATAATATTATTAGTAAGATCCATAAGAAATTCGATCTTGATCTTGATTCTTTATATTATAGTTTAATTATATGATATTTTTGTTCTCTTTAAAATTTACTTTTTTCCTAAAATTCATTCTCATTTAATGAGAATGAATTTTAGGAAATTTTCATACTCATTAAATATTAATTCAATTGACGATTAAATTAATGGCCATTATCAATTACAATGAATAATCATAAATTTCAATTTTCTCGTTCAATTAGATTTGATACGACGTATAAGAATTTTATATTACTCGAGAAAAGAAAAATAATAAAAACGAAAAGTTTGTGATACGACAAGAGAGATATACAATCGGACGACAGTGAAAATCGTATAATCGACTCGATCGTAGATACGCTCCAATCAAAAACAAATTCACGCGAAGTACGACGAGTACGACGAGTTTGGGATACGACAAGAGAGATATATAATCGGACGACAGTGAAAATCGTATAATCGACTCGATCGTAGATACGCTCCAATCAAAAACAAATTCACGCGAAGTACGACGACCGACAACCGGTAAAAGATTAAGGTAATGGGGTCGCGTTCCACTGGTAGCAACGGAATGACTACATATGGTAAAGTACGGTCGCGTTCTGAACCAGAGAATCGATCGATCGAACGATGACGAGGATCATTCCTCATTTCCATTCTTCTTCTTTTTCAATTTCCTCAATTTCTTCTTATTATACTTCCTCCTTTTTGTTGTTCAAATAGAAAAAAAAAAAAAGAAAAGCTAGAAAATCATTGGCATAGAAAACGCTTCGAAACTTTTTTCAACTTTTTTCAATAATTATTTCGATGAGCTAAATATTACGATCTAATATCGAAGCAAAAAAAGAAAACAAAAGAAAAAAGGGGGCGAGAAGAAAAGAAAAACATTCACGCGAATAATTCGACTGATGCGTCAGATCATAAATCATTCCTTTCGAGTATCATGCTCCTGACAAATGATTCTACGTATTAATGAGCAATTAGGTGCTTTAAGATTAATGCTACCATGTTGTCATTGTCATAATCTTTGATGCGAACGAAAAATTAATATGATACACGTATGGTACATGTATACATAGAACTTGGCTTCCTAATGATCATCCAGGTAACATTTACCGAAAGTTGAAAGGAATGACCGAGATTGTTGGTAACAGGTAGTACACACTACTTATTGAACACGATCGGTGTGAAAATAACAATCACTAGTTTGCCATGGAATCGAATGTAGAGAGTCGCAACAAAATATATCCATCGTAAATATATTTCAAACGACGCACTTCTTTTCTCTCGCGCGTACGTGATCAAAATAACATTGGTAATGTATTTGTTTGACCCTAAAACGCGTTACTATCTTTAAAATTTCATGAACCTCGATGACAACCTCGTATCCGGTTAATATTACATTGAAATATATCAATTAGTTTTCGTTGCTAAGTATGGAGAAAAAAAAACGATTAAACAATAAACAATTATATATAATAATGTCATTGTACAAATTGAAAAATTCGTACTAATATTATTCTTCCTTCACATTATCACCAAGGAGGACACATTGTATAATATTTTTTGAAAATTTTGCGCGATATTCGAAATTATCTTTTCGATCCTCGTACGAGACTGTATGTGAAGAAAAGGTGTCGAAGAAATCATAGTAATAAAGTCAAAGAAGACGATCGATTTTTACGATAGTCTTGACGAGCATTTATCGCGCTTCAAAGTCAGGGCCAGGTATCTCGGAATTTGAGAGATATAAATAACCTGTGTCTCCTTCGAGGAAACAAGTTAAGAGAGATAAAGAGAAAGAGAGAGAGAGAGAGAGAGAGAGAGAAAGAGAAGCGATTGTAACCCATCGAGAGAGAAAGGTCGTACGTTAGAGTATGGGAGGGAGAGAGAAAGAGAGGGATGTTCGGAAGGAGGCAGAGCCAGAAACGAACTCTTCAACGGCAGTTGGTGAATCGACGAGCGCAGGAGGGCTCTCAACTGGCGTTTGTTCAACGATTACGTGAGTCCCTGCGTTTATAAACGGAGCCGCGCGTCTCGTGTCCGCGAGAGAAGAAGAAAACAAGAAAAAAAGAGAGAGAGAGAGAGAGAGAGAGAGAACAAAAATAAGAAAAAAAAATAAAAGAAATAAAGAAGGAACCGAAAAGTAAAGATTTCAATTCACAACATCTCTTCCATGAGATATCAATGTGCAGGGAGTTCGATAGTCGCGCGAACGAAAGTGAACGTGCACGCGACTACCTTACTCTCTTTACGATTGTTTCTTTCGTACAAAAAAAAAAAAAAAAAAAAAGAAAAAAAGTAAAAAAAGAAGGGAAAAAAAGTAAAGAAAAAAAGGAACCGATAAAAATAGATATTCAATGCCAAAAACATAAAGATAGCATTCGTCGGAAATAAACCTCTAGATAAAGAATATTACGCACGTGGGAGTTAGGGAAAAAAAAGAAAAAAGAAAAAACGAAGAGAGAATGAGAGAGAGAGAGAGAGAGAGAGAGA
The DNA here is from genome assembly GCF_050613455.1 of Vespa mandarinia. Taxonomy (NCBI): domain Eukaryota; kingdom Metazoa; phylum Arthropoda; class Insecta; order Hymenoptera; family Vespidae; genus Vespa; species Vespa mandarinia. The sequence goes on along the minus strand of NC_140816.1, from coordinate 4,278,250 downwards.
GAGAGGAAGGAAAAGGAGAGAAAAAAAAAGCATTTTGGTCAAATCAAAACTGTATTGGAAACTTCGCGTGCACACGTGATCGCTACCGAGACGTATGCGATACTGCGGTTACCAGCACGATGTCTACGTATTATAACATGATCTATGACGCCCAGAGAATTGCGTAACACGCGTATAGCATAATGAGCCTAGACGAATTAGATCAAGTATGTCACAGCAAGGTCACGTAACGCGCTTTTACTTCAACATCTTCTCCCTCCTATCATCCCTCCTCTACATATGTACATCCTGTATAAACATCCTTCTTCCTATAAACAACTCATTGACCTTCTTCTATCATCGCATTCACCTTCGATATATATATATATATATATATATATATATATATATATATATATATATATATTTTAATCTAGTGATCGATCAACAAAATTTTAACTCGTAACGTACGTGAAGATTTATATGCTATTAAATAAATTGTTAGAACTAGCTGTAGAACTCGATTGTTTGAGTTAGTCAACCTTACGAAGTAATGTTGATTAATTAAATAAAGTTGATTGTTAATCTATTGAAAAAAAAAAAAAAACCTAATAGATTCATTTAATAAACGCATGCGAACTTTCCACGTAACTCGAGATGGCCAAATAAAAATTGTTTTATTAGCTAATACGTTTTAATAATTAATCGTTTTGATTTTCGTTCGATCTTTTGATTTTTATTTATTATCTAACGATGATAGATAATAAATAGAGAGAGAGAAAGAGAGAAAGAGAGAAAGAGAGAGAGAGACAATTAAGATCCTCTTAAAAAAAAATTACGATCGTATCACGGATTCATTTAAATATTTATCAACGTTCTTAATCGAAATTAAATACATCTGTTTAAAGCCTATTACGATATATCGTTATCTACAATCTTTCTCTCTCACTCTTACTCTTACTCTCACTCTCTCTCTCTCTCTCTCTCTCTCTCTCTCACTCTGTGTGTGTGTGTGCGTACATAATATTTACAATTATATAAACTTATATAAAAGTGAAAAATAGAATAGAAAAGAATTCTTTTATTTCTTAGATCTACTATGTTAAATATAACGATATATAATTAGATAATTGATTTAGAATGAAATAAATTGAATCGATTTTAATTGTTAATTATATATTTAATTCCTGTATAGAGATTATAAATGGGAATGTTTTTTCAGGTTTCGAGATTTCGAACAACGAAGACGAAGAGATAGAGGAAGTAGATAGTAGAAGCAGAAGTAGGAGTAGAAGTAGAAGTAGAAGAAGTAGAAGTAGAAGAAGAAGAAGAAGAGAAAGAGAAAGAATAAAAAGAGAAGGAAAAAGATTAAGAAGAAAAAGAAATTCGAAGCTAGCGCGGCGCTAGGCGCCAATAGACTTGCGACGCCGCGTTCGAGTTCGCGACTCATCCTCCAATAGTAGTTATCCGTGATGCTGCACGCGAGGATCGTCGTTGGCGGTGTCGCGACGTCGTCCCGTTTTATGTGTTTTACCACATCGAATAATTTGTCACGTATTCTTTTACGTTGTCGCACAGATGTCGAAAAGAAAATCCGATCGATCGGTGATCGTGCGGTCAATCGTGGCCAAATTACTCGACATGACATGCACAGTAATTACCTGAAAGTGTTGGAGAAATGCAAATGTAAGTACATCTTCGTATAACCATTTCGCCCGCCATCTTGCTTAACCTAACCTCCCCCTTGCTTAGTTGCCACGCGACTATGGCGCCAATCGCGCGCTCACTAAGGCGCCACTTTTCCTTTTCGTACGTATGCTCTATTGCGCATGCGCGGATGATCTCTTAACGTCATTAACGTAGCCAATCAGATTGTATTAAACTTTACGCGGCGAACTTGAAAGATATTTTTTCTTTTTGTTGTTGTTTTTAATCTCTTCGTTTCGTTTCTTAAATTTTACAAAATCGTACATTGAATATTTGTATTACTCCAATAAACAGTTATTTAGAGATACAATTTAACCTTTCGAAATAGATTTTTTTTTCTTTCAACGTCATCACATTTGGATTTATCTTATAAAAGAGAAACGAAAAGATAATTATTATATGTTGTCTGTTTCGATGTAACGATGCTAAATTGATAAATAAAAATAATCGACTGAAAAATATGCCACAACAATTAATGATTATTACTGTTAATTCACAGAGGTAATATATCAATTTTATAACAAATTTGTATTGTCATCCTCAGGTTGACATACGAATTAAAAGGGTTAAATGGAACAGAGAAAATTACGATATCAAGCGTATTTGAAGGAAAGCTTTAAGATCTTATTTCGAAATGAAAATTATAATATATAACTGGTTATTAATCTAGCAGAGAGAAACAATTGTTGGTGATTCTCATAAATTATATTCTCGTTTGCAAAGGGATTGTATATACTCGTTAGTGGTATATAATACTACACCATCGAAGCAGCAGACCCCTCGTAATTTAACGGATATGCCGGGGATATGTATTATACCTATATACGTATACGAATTACACGTTGGGGTATATTGTTGACAAGATTCGTTCAGGTGCAATTACTTAATTAAAAAGACTTACACTAATATTATCTGGGTCTCAGAGTTTCATCTAAAGTTACTTTATATTCATATCAGATTTGTAAAATCTCACTAACCAATTAAGTCTACATTTTGATATAATAAGAAAATTAATCTCGTTATATTTCTCGTCGATCATCATGAAAATGCATCATAATAGGATTTAGAAATGCATAGAAGAAAGATGATTAAATTTTTTACATCAACATCCGTATGGCCTTCATCGCAGAATTGTATGGTTTATGTTACGAGATAAACACCTTAATGATCCGGCTCGATATCGAGCAACGTTTCTTTTTTTTTTCCTTTTCTTTTTTTTCATCTCTTTTACTTTTTCTTTTCTTTTTGTTTTTCTTTTTTTTTCTTTCTTTCTCTTCTTCTTATTCTTCTTCTTATTCTTCTTCTTCTTCTTCTTCTTCTTCTTTTACACTTGAGCCGTGAGTGAACGTAAAGAAGAAAAAAATGAAATAACAGGTAAAGGAGAAATACGAAGGCGAGATGGACGCGCTTTCTTTATTTAGTCAGTGCGCGTTCCGTAATAATGTCAAATTACATTATGGACCCGGTGGCCTGGATCGTGATTCTGGCCCACCGTAAGCAACGTGCCACGTCGAGCAAAGAGAATTATTTCCAAGTTTTCCTGTACACAATATTATTCCTACGACAGATATAATATGCAAGTTTTATGCGTAGATACATAAATAATATTAAACAAATGAGTCTATGTTTGTATATATATAAATATATACAGACATACATACACATACGTATATATAATTTAGATATTATATTTATAAATTATATTATTATTCTCTAGACACATGAATAATGACCTGAATATAATATTATTCTTACGATAGAGATATATTATGCATATATAATATTTCATATATATATATAATGACATATATGATATTAAACAAACGAGATTTTTGTTTGCTATGATATAACTTGCATATTATGTCTGTAAATTGTAAACGCGCATATAAATTTAATAGAGTGAAAATTTTTTAAAACGAGATATTTTCGATACATCCCTTGCTTGTTGCTTGCATGAAAATTCTGAATCTCTATAAAATATGAAACGGTAGAATGTTTCAAACTTTTGATGTATGCCTTTAAAAAAAAAAAAAAAAATTATCTATTATTATCTAGACATAACTTTAATTATACAGCAAAGAAACTCCCACCAGATGTCAATCATAAAGGTGTCTTCGCTTGCAACGAGCTCGACCTAGAGGAAGTTCAAGTTTATGGATTCGATTATGACTACACTCTTGCTTGTTACAAACCCTCGATGGATTACCTACTTTATAACTTAGGACGAGACATGTTAATACAAAAATACAAGGTATATTTATATTAAAAAAAAAAAAAAAAAAAAAAAAAAAAAAAAAAAAAAAATATAATTAAATTTCAAGTTAATATAGTGAGTTAACAAAAATGTTATAATATGTCAAGTATCCAGAAGGTATCAGTGAACTCGAATACAAAGAGGATTTTGCTGTTCGTGGACTTCATTATGATATTGAAAAGGGTCTATTGTTGAAACTCGACAGTTTCTTACAAATTCAATTTGGTACTGTTTATCGAGGTTTACACCCGCTGCCAAACGAAGATGTTCTCAGGATCTACAAAAACAGGATTATTCCAATAGCTTACGTAGAAGCACCAAACAAACACTCACAGGTTATTTATTAAAACCTCACTAAAGTTTATCGCTTTTTATATGTATATACATATATATATATATATTTTTTTTTTTTTTTCTATAAAATCATTCATACTACCTCACATTTTCTCGTAATTTTCATTTCACTGGTATATAAGTATCTCTCTCCCTCTCTCGCTCTCTCCCCCTCTCCCTCTCTGTATACTTTCAAATCTCATCGATCATATTAACTCTCATTTATTAATCATTGCTTTTACAAGAACCATTTTAATGAAATTAATTTCATTGGTGGTATAATGGTATAATTAAAGGCAAATTTTATATTTGTATGCTTTTTCAATGGTTCCTTATGGGATTGGGGATAGCATAAGGTAAATAAATTTGTAATCGAATATTAACTGAAATTTATTCGTTTAAGTAAAAAAGAAAATTTCATTTTAATCCAAAGGATGGTTTGCATCGAACAAAAATGGTCCAACTGGCAGATCTATTTTCTGTACCGGAAATGAGTCTATTATGTAACGTCACGGAATACTTTTTAAGGAATCATATCGATTATCATCCGGAAATACTTTTCCGAGATGTCAAGGTAAAGTAAACTCGTAAAACGAGGGAATGAAATTATTTCGAACGTAATGGTGCCTTGTGAAACTAAAGGATCATTATCCTACATACAGAATTCCGTGAAAAATTGTCATCCCATAATGCACGGTATGGTAACGGAAAACGTAGCCGAATATCTGGAACAGAACAAAGATTTGAGGAGGTTCTTTGAGAGGCTCAAAAGTGCTAAAAAAAATATGTTCCTGGTGACAAACAGTCCATTTCATTTCGTGTAAATGACTATTATATTCTTTAATAAATATTAATTATAAAATTAAATATTATATTTCGTTATGGTTCTCGTCGTAAAAAATTAAATCATACTTCTTTTTTTTTTCTTTTTTTTCTTCAGAGACATAGGTATGAAATTTTTGGTCGGCGATAATTGGAAGGATTATTTCGAGGTGGTGATCGTCCAAGCGAGAAAGCCAAGATTCTTCACGGAGGAATCACGGCCATTACGAATTTACGATGAGATGAATAAGACTCAACTCTGGGATCGTGTAACCAAATTACAAAAAGGTGTCATATACCTAGAAGTACGTAATTTCATATATTGTGTAATACATTGAAATAGAATTTTATTTCGTACGAGAATATAATGATTGATAAAATTTTTGAATATAATAGGGTACGGTTAAACAGCTGCAAGATATGACAGGATGGCGAGGACATCAAGTGTTGTATTTTGGTGATCACCCGTACAGCGACCTGGCGGACGTAACTCTGGAACATGGTTGGAGAACCGGTGCAATAATTAAGGAATTAACTGTAAATATGATATATACTTTATAACGAAGAAATGAACGTTTAGTATGCGTTTCTGAATTTTATATCTTTATGCGATGGATATATATTTTTATTACATTTATTTTTTCTTCGAAATTGTATATAAGACACATAACGATTTTCAGAAAAGAAATATATATATATATATATATATATATTCATTAATTTGTTTTAATTTATAGCATGAAATTGAAACACTAAATCATCCAAAATTCAAAGAGAACGCAAACTGGCTTCAAATGTTGACCGGTTTGATAGAAGAACATCAAGATTACGAAGGTTCAGAAGTTCAAGACGAACTTAACGAATGGATAGAGGAACGCGATCGACTGAGAAATGAAATAAAGTGTGTATTCAATAAACAGTTCGGCTCGGTCTTCAGAACGTATCACAATCCGACCTACTTCTCAAGAAGACTTTTTAGGTTCGCGGATGTTTACATGAGTTCGATTACGAATCTTTTAGAATACTCGACCAGTCACACGTTTTATCCAAGGAGAGGTGTCATGCCTCACGAATACACGAGTTACTTCGTGTAAATAGCTCGAATTTCTAAATGTCCCGTTTCTCTCTCTCTCTCTCTCTCTCTCTCTCTCTCTCTCTCTCTCTCTTTCTCTCTCTCTCTTTCTCTTTTTCTTTCTCTTTCTCTTTCTCTTTACACATATATATATAAAGAGAGAGAGAGAGAGAGAGAGAGAGAGAGAGAGAGAGAGAGAGATAAATAGGGAAATATATATACACATATATTTTTTTATTCTTTTCTTTTTCCATGGGAATGGTTTCTACTTCATGTAAATTCTTCCTCCTATAAGTCACAGTTAAACAATCAAAAGAAAAGAAAAACTCTCGAGTTTAACTCGATACATTTAAATAAGTATCTAATTAATCTAGTTAAAGTTTATCTAGTTAAAGTTTGATTCGAGAAAAAGATCGATAGATGGTTTTTTAATTAAATCACTTGTCGATCGAGCCGAGGAATAACATTAATTAAATTCTCTTGATTAAAAGATCATCTACATCAAATTTATATATATATATATATATATATATATATATATATATATATATATATATAAGTGTAAGTATAGATGAGCCTGTGACATATGTCAATGTATGTAATAGTATTAAAAAGATATTATCTATATTACCATTATGTTTATATATATATATATATATATATATATATATATATATATATAAACTTAATAGGATTTTAGCAAACTGTTATATGCACTTGAATAATCCTCATTCGTAACGCTATAATTAATGAAACGAAATATATATAAATGTGTGCATTTATCTAACAATGCCAAAATGTCTTCTTGCAACTAAGGTTGTTCAGATTTTTGAGAGAAGTCAGAAAAAAAGAAATAGAAAAAAAATAGTAGAATTTGTTCAAGTACAAATATATCGTAGTTAAAGATAAAATTTTAATTGATAGTAATTGTTGAAGAAAAAAGAGATATAGTATGTATATACATTCATATATCTATATATATATATATATATATATATATATAAATATTTAAATTATCGTTATATCGTACAAAAAAATTTATAATAATTTTACAAGTTTACGACGATAATTTAAATTAGATTTATTGTTCATTTTATGTAAAGATCAAATCAGAGAAAAAAACCGTTCGAAAACATATCTAAAAGTTAATTAGAAGATTTTATAAATAATATAGTATTCTTTTTAAATTTTTTGAAATGTATTTTCCTTCGTAACGATTGATCTTGTGTAAAAATGAAAGAAAGAAAAAAAAAAGAATAAGAAACGAAAGGACAAAAAAATCAAAATGTTCCTTGAACATTATTTAATAGACGAACGAAAACGAATGATAATAAAATTAAAATAAAGTGCATCTTTCAAACGAATCTATGTGTAAATCTTTCAATTTCCACTCATTTTCAACTTCCATCATTGCAAAGCAAAAACAGTAGAGGATCGATATTTTTCATAGCATTAAATAACCTCCTTTAATTTCTAAATATTGTGTAGCATTAAAATTAGTATTCCAAAAAAAAAAAAATATATATATACATACACATATATATATATATAAGAAACATGGCAGAGAAAGTAACAACGAGGAGAAAAAAAAACATACAAAAATTCGAGCAAGAGAATACACTGGCTACGATCTCATCGATTGTGTTAGATCAAAGCCGAAGACATGTGATCGACGTTCATACGAGATCTACGGAGAAAACTGCTATGGATATTGAAATGAAAAAAAGAGCCCTATCTTTGGCTACGAATTTAAAAAAAATTTCAAAATTCGATAAGAAAATGATGGTAAGAACAACATAAAAAATGTTAACTCTTAGATCAATACTAAACGAGTATATCTTATATACATATATACATATATATGTATATATTATAATATGTTGTATATATAAAAAATTAGAAAAATGTAAAAAGAATTCTTATAAGAATCCAATAAAAGATCAATGTTTAGGTGCAAAAAGGTATAGAGGAGGAGAAGATAAAAACAGAAGAAGAAAAAGAAGAAGAAAAAATAGAAGAAATGGCTACTATTTTGGATATGAAATCTAAAAAGTACTTACAAGGAGAAGAATTAATAATATACAAACAGCGTGGTAGCTTTTTCAATCCTAGGCCTAGTATATTCCCATCGCCGGTATCCATAATGGAAATGAAAACGATCGATACCAGTGATAAGGTATTCATTCACATAAATATATCTGTATACAAAGTATGCAGATCATCTTTCAAAATGATGATACGTAATATGCCGTACATTTATTTATACGGGTGAGATAGAAAAAAAATAAATCTATAAAAAAATCAAGAAAATTATAAGAAATCTGTTAAAGTTAAAGCGATTGAAAGCTATTGAAGTTGATCGACGAATGATATATTTATAAATATAGCTCGTCGATGATAAAAAAATGTTGATCTCGGAAGAATCAATGATAGAAAGGAGTGTAGACGAAGATCTTTCAACAAACCTAACACGGTACGAAGCAACAGTGATAGCCTCTGTCCTTGAGGAATGCGTAGATCAACTGGCTGTCTTACGGCATGCCATACCAGCAGAGATCGATGATCGTTGGGACGATATCGTGAAACCTATTAAGGAGAAATATGGTGCCTTGGAAGAACCCCATATAATAATCAGAGAGGAAACTAATTTGCCACCATTGATATTGTCGAATCCAGCAAAACTTCAGAGAGATAGGTACGTGTCCGAATTGTTTCTCTTCTTATTATTAACTTTTAAAAAAGGAACGTACTTTTATTCAATATCCAATATCCAAAAAATTACTCAAAAAATTGTATCACATCTATTACATGTGCAACATTGAAATTTTTTAATTATTTCATTCTGATTATTAATCATCGATATTTATTTTATATATAATTTAGATTTTAAATTATTATTTTAATTATCTCTCACATTGATATTTATTTTAATTGAAATTTTATATTATCATTTTAATAATTTTCCATTGATTATATCAATAATATTCGAGATCAAAACTTTTTCAAGATAATGCTTTTAAATTTTCTTTGTTAAATATATTATCTCGTTAGTTGTAACATTTCAGAACTTATATGTACAAGATTCTAAAGATGACTCTCGATGAGATCAAACGTTACCAAAAATTCGACATCCTCAAAGAAGAGGTAAATGATATTATGAAGATGTTGGAGGACGAGTACAATCTTAAAGAAACTTGTACGTTCTGGGAGAATCAAGTTAATCAATTACGACAATTGATCAAAGACGAAACGAGCAAACAGGAACGTGAGAAAAGGCAATTGCTGAAATTGGCTCAAATGACAAAAGCTAAAGTCGATGATGTTGTATACGAGATGGCATTGAAAATGGGTATGTGACATTTTTTCCACGCGCGCACGCGCCGCTCTCGCCTTCATTTTATTTTAAATACAGTGTATATTGATCGAAGAATATTGGCATAATTCGACTTTTTATCATAAACAATAAGAAGAAAATAATATATTTGTTAACACGCTTTTTAATTTATATATACTATTTGTTATTTTATTTTATTAAAGAAATATTTTTAAAAAAGTATCTTTTTACAGCTACAGAAATTCTTTATTTATAAAATATAATTTCATGATATAATCACATGACACAAATATATTATTATAAAACAAATCATTCGTTTTTTTTTCTTTTCTTTTTTATCAAAGAATAACAAATTTTGATATAAAATAATATAGGATGTTATTATAAAAGATCGAATTGTACCAAAAAATATTGTAATATTTCAAATTAATTGTTCGTGATCTTAGGTTACGTAGACAAGTGGGAAAATGCAAGATTTACTCAGCATTTGTTTCAATTGACAACGGAAGAGCAAAATCTTTTGAATGAAATTGACGAATATAAAAAAAAGCAAATCGTAGAGAAAATTGTTACAGAAAAAATATGTGCTTACTATCAAGAGAGTATCAAAGATATGGAGAATGAGATGTTGGCATGGTCCAATCGATATGACGACGAAATCGAACAAAGACAACGAGATATAAACGATTTGAAGGTATTTTTTTGTCTTTTATTCAATAAAAAATTTTTTTCCTTTCTAATCGTTTATTTTCGTTCGTCGTAAAGGAAAAAGTTGAAGAACAAAAACTTGAAATTCAAGATTTACGTGTTATGAAAGACGAGAGACAGGCATTTATAGACGAGAATCTAGCTGAGATAAGGAGATTGGAAGAAGAAGCTAAATATCAAGCGATTCTCCATCGTGCCGCTACAATAATTCAAGCAGCAATAAGGGGATATTTTGTGAGACACGAATTGGGCGAGTATAAAAATCTTCGAGCACAATTACGTAAAAGGAAAAAATTGGCTGCCGCGAAAAGGAGGAAATTGGAAGCACAACGAAAGAAATTGGAAGAGGAAGAAATGAAGAAATTGAAAAATACTAGATTAAAAACAGGCAAGATTAAGTGAGAATAGAAAAAGAAGAAGAAGAACCGAAGGTTCAATGTTGGCGCTTCGAAGGATTACAAAAAAAAAAATATATATATATACCACTAGGTAATTCGATGTTTGTCCGTATTTATCTGTATAAATTATTCAAATATACTTTTAAACAATGATTAGAGATACAATATTTACATAATATTCTGACTCACACTCATGCGAACACACACGCGCACAGTATCGTTGCCGCCTTAAGTATCGGCGGTAATCAATGGCATCGAATAGAAATATCCATTGAAAAAAAAAAAAATAAAAAAAAAAAGAACCATAGATTATCCGATAAAAAGTATCTACAATCGACAATAGAGGATCATCGAAAAATGACACTTGGATATATATCATGGACTTATATCGTGAAATACCGACGGTCGTTCTTTCTATGAATGTCAAAAGTGATCTTAATTCAATCGAAATACAATCACAGACTTCGTTGGTTATATCGACACATAACTCAAGAGAATGAACATATCTATAACACACGTTTACAATCGTGATGTACAATCGATAATATTCATTACTTCAGTCTGCGTATAGAAAATACATTAATGTTTAATCAATATACATTGGCTTTCAATTAGCCAATCATTAATTATGTTAAATTGTTCACGCACTTTCATTATTCAATATTTTCAAAATTGATTATGTCTTCTAAATAGCTCATATACGATTAATCAAATCATCGTATTTTTCAAATGTGGTCCTTCGATCTCAAAAATATTTAAGATACGAAACTACCAACAAGGTAGATTTAGCAAAATCATATTTAGTAATAAAATAGCTAAATTCGATATTGTGAGCCATAAATGACGCAGAATCAACGAATTGGCTATTTCAATTGCGCTAGGACGATTAAGATCGAAATATGTAATTAATTGAAATGGAATTTAAATTGGAAAGGTGAACCATGAAAGTGATGAAATTCTTGGAAGGGATTGAAGCCTTGCTGATGTTTTCCAGATTCAGGATCCAATGGATCCTCGCCTTGATCGAATTTTGCTCTCTTTTCGTCATCAGTTAGTACTTCTTTGGCAGCAGCGATATCTATGAATTTCTTTTCCGCTCGTTTCTTCTCTTCGCCTTCTTGGAAGTTATCGGGATGCCATTTTTGTGCCGCTTTTCTATACGCTTTAATAATTTCACGTTTCGAAGCTGTCCTAGATACGCCTAAAATTTTGTAATAATCCCGCGACTCTGAAAGTTTTTGTCGTTGTTGAGCTTTCTGTAATCCCTGCTTTGCTCTTTGCAAGTCAGGATCCATTTCCAAAGCTTTTTTATAATCTTTTATCGCTGTACCCCAGAAAAAAAAAAACGAACAAACAAACAAATTATTCAATTGCGAAAATTATTAAATTATAATTATATGAAAATGATCGTTACCATCATCATATAATTCATTGGCCAGATATGCCTCCGCACTGTCACACAAAATAGCTGGCTCTCGTCGTATCTTTAATGCTTCTTGACAATTATTAATTGCCTGACTTGGTTCTGAGTTAGCTGTGTAACATTTGCAAAGTAACTGCAAGGCAGTAAATCTAACATGTTTTACATTTGCCTCTAAACGGAGTACACGTTCGGCAGAATCTATACAACCTTGAGGATTATTGGCATCCTCAGAAGATTCTGCTTTTCCCAGAAATTTAGATACTTCTTTAATCTTTTTATAAAATGGGAAACACTTTTTATGTTCTGGATCTAATTTTAAACACTCTCGAATTTCCCTAAACATTTATATTAAATTAAAATCAAAAATTATAAAATTAAAAGCAATAAATTTCCCTGAAACAGATATCTCACCTCAATGATTCTTCTACTTGTCCAATACGATAGTGCATACTGGATAGTTTAAAATAACCTTCTGTATTGTCAGATAGTAATTTAGTAGTGGAACGTATATCAGTAATAGCACTCATATAATCTCCTAAAGCATCATGACATTCCGCTCTTAGCTCTCTAAGTTCAAGCGACCATGGACAAGTTTCTATAAGTCGTGTTATATGTCGAATCGCCGTCCTGCAATCCCGATTTTTAACCATATCTTCTGCATATTGCATATCCATTTCAAGATTTGGTATCGTATATGACATAGATACAGCTTCCTCATTCTGTGGTTCCACTGCAAGCTACAAAGACAGGATATTCTAATTCATTCTAATCTACCTAAATCAATAACAAATATATTATATACAAACAGATACATACAACTTCTTTATAATTTTGTTCGGCTAAATCAAACTTTGCTTGCTTGAATAAAACATTTCCACGTTGCAGCCTAGCTGCTGTAAAATCAGGTTTCAATTCCAAAACTTTGTCAAGATCATGAATCGCGAACTTAGCTTTACCTAGTGCCAAATATACCATACCCCTATTGTAATACGCTAAATAATTGTTAGGATCTCCCTCTAAAATAAATAATATGATTTAATATGAAATTGTTATAAATAAGGCATACATACATATACATATAACCAAACTTACCAATTGCTGCATGATAATGTGACAATGCATCTTGCAATTGTCCATGTACAAGAAATTCTCTACCTAATTCTAAATGTTTATTAATTTCTAATTGTGAAACGCTGCCGATCACTAAAATGCAAATCCAA
>NC_140816.1:4175000-4260000 GCF_050613455.1 Vespa mandarinia | reverse complement strand
CAGGGCATCCGAACTGACAAATGTAATATATGTATATATAATATATATACATATACGGATGTGTGTGTGTATGAGGGTGTATACATATATATATATATATACACATACACACATACACACATACGTATATGTTATACTCAATGAGACGAATCTTATTAGAGAAATTTGAAATCACTTGTACCATATATATACATATATATATATATATATATATATATATATATATATATATATATATATGGTCGGAAGCCAAGAATTATTCGTAAAGACTATGAGAAAAGTTCTACTTGAAATAATCATCGTTCCCTCGCACATGGAGGCATTCACACCTTGGTCCACGGTCACACGGCATACGATTCACGCACGCGATTGCACTATATAAATCTATTAATATAACAAGTATAAGTATGACATGTCTAAAAATCCTGTCAGTTGTCACGCAAATCGAATTTGTACTTTTTCTTACATGGATTAGGTAAGAATCCGACGTGTTTGCACAAAAGATATCGATAATCTATAAAGCCCTACCAACGATCATATTATATCCCGTCATCGTTGTCATCGTCATCGTCATCGTTGTTGTCGTTGTCATTGTCATCGTTGTTGTCATTGTCATCGTCGTCGTCATCGTAGTCATCGTCTTAATCGTCGTCGTAGTCGTCTTCATTCACGCTGAATAACGACACGACACGTGTCATTGACTATCTATCATATTAATGCGCGATTTACTTTAAGTAGAAACAATGTCCCAAAATACATCTCTCTTTGGGACCGCAAGAGCTAGCGTTCAGCCCTCCCCCAATCGGACAACAGCCATTTGTTATTCTTCGTGTTATTAGTGTAACGACTTAATATTCCAACTTTACAGCTCGAACAACACATCGAGCTATACATTCCCGACATTCAATACCGATAAATTAATACATTTAATATTTGTATTTTCATTAATGGTTTCTCGTTTTCTTTCTCTCTTTCTCATTCTTTCTTTCTTTCTCTCTCTCACTCTCTCTCGCTCGTTCGCTCTCTCTCTCTCTCTCTCTCTCTTTCTCACGTTTATTTTTTTTTTCTTTTCTTTCAATTCACTTGGAAATTGAATGTCACAAGATCGTTCGATATCACAGTCGTTTTTCAATTATTTTATAATGTTATGTACTTACGAATAGTACTTAGTATGTATAATATATAGCGCGTTATCGTACTGATAAATATAGTTATAAAATAGGTATTATGAGTGCGTCTCTTGTGCCTCTTTAAATTAAGGGGCTTACTGCTCCTTTTTTTCTCGAGCTCAGCTAAACCAGCAGTGCATTCATTTTTGTTATGCTCTCTCTCTCTCTCTCTCTCTCCCCCATTTCTTTTGCTTCCTTCTTCTTTCTTTCTATGTCTATCTCTATCTCTATCTATAAACCCCACCCCTGTAACTGCAACCGTATTTTTATTTTACCCGCCTTAGAGTGTTCTTTATTTTTCTCATATAAAGCGCTTTCTCTCTCTCTCTCTCTCTCTCTCTCTCTCTCTCTCGCTCTCGCTCTCGCTCGCTCTCTTTCGCAACCAGTATCATATTATAGTTTAACATTTTGTATAACACACCGTACCAGTTTTTTCCTCATGGGGCAACGTCTTCGTTACGTTTAGAAATGATTCGTAGGAATATGTTAAAATTCATGTACACATGGTACAATGGATATACCATGTTTTTTATATTTTTTTTTTTTTTATTTTTTTTTTGTTTGTTTTTTTGTTAGAGGAGGAGCGGGGAGGTTTTTTAATTTCCCCTTATCAAAGCACACATTAAGAATAATTCTTTCGTTTAAAATAACAATGAAAAAGAGGTATACTAGGGAGAAAAGAGGAAAAAATAAAAAAAAAAAAAAAAAAAAAAGAAAGAGAAAAAAAATTAAAAAAAAAAAATAAAAAAAAGAAGAAAAAAGAAAAAGAAAAAAGAAAAAGAAATTCTACAGATCGAAAAATCATTTTACAAAATATTACTTCCATACTTCTCCTCTACGCGTATAGAAACAACTAACGAGAGAAGTTACTTGATAAAATGTACATACATATATATTATAGAAATGAGATTTCTAAAGGTATCTCAAGACGTACCCTATTATTTATTTACTTATTTATTCTTTCCCGGACTCGAGTTTCTCGATTCCCAGAAAAACTTCACGTGGCTTATTCGATTAAAACCGTGATATTGCCGGCACAACGTAGTCTGTCTCTGGGGACGGCAAAACAACAAAGTACCATTCGTTGCTGAGTTATATTATGTTCGAAAAGGAAAAAATAAAAAGAAATATACATATACATATCATATACATATACATATACATATACATATACATATACATATACATATACATATACATATACATATACATATACATATATATATACATATAAGAAAAAAAGAAATCAAAAGAAAATAATAAAGTAATCATCATGAGATATATGGCGATAATGGCTGGACGTACCACAGGCGCCAGAGATAAACATTTTGGTAATCAAAAGTAATGCCAGTACACCGAAACTAAATGATACGAGCAGTTGATCTTTGAGAAAAGTCATCTTCATTCATATTGAGCGTATCTCAACGATCAATCGTGCTCGTATTCTCTATGCGTCTATCGACAAATATTCTCATTCACCACCATGTCTCTTTCTTTCTCTCTCTCTCCCTCTCTCTCTCTCTCTCTCTCTCTCTCTCTCTCTCACTTTCTCTCTCTTTCTTTCTCTCTCTCTCTCTCTCTCTCTCTCTCTCTCTCTCTCTTTCGCTCTCTCAAAGAATTGAAATAATAAAGCTACAATGAGCCCCGTAGTCTCGACAGGAGTTCTAAAAAATTTTACTAAGTTTCTTCATCTACTATGTAGTATTACATTGTTACCTTCGGAACAGGCATTAACGACCAATCGATTTGATTTATTAGTGATTAGATACTACTTGTATTCGTCGACGCGCAATAGCAACGAGACGTTGGCTGGATTTCTAACTAGCGCTTAACAAATCCTACACACTTGTTGCGGATATCTTGATATTATATATTTCTTCGTCCGAGATCATTCAGAGATTTTATCTAATTATTTCTAGAAATTATGTGTGCACCGGCATTTATCTCTTTGACATCCGATGACAAAATATAGTCTTCTTACATCGGTTACTGAGGATTTGTTAAGACACGAGAACGCGCACGAATAAATGTATGTCTGTCTGTCTGCTGTGTGTAAGTGTGTGTGTGTGTATGTGTGTATGTATGTATGTATGTATGTATGTATGTATGTATGTATGTATGTATGTGCCTGTAATGTGTAATTGTGGAAATCAATCAACATAGTTTGCTCGGGGTCCTTTTTTTCCTTTTTTTTTTTTCTTCGGAAACTGGAGTGCACAGGCAGTCAGCAAACGTGAATGGATTATACGCGATATACTGTCTGTCCTTTGATATATGTATATATGTATATATACGTATGTATATATATATGTATATATATATATGTGTATATGCATATAACATACGCGAGAATATACGCACGCGTTCGTCGTAGTAACGTGTGCTCGTTATATTGGATGTGTATGTCGTACGTGTCTTCCTTACATATAATTGAATTTGCGTGTAGAATAATAATGGTAGAAGTGGAAATAGAGATGGCGATAATGATTTATGACTTGTCCCATCCTCCCCACCAATCAGGATCATTACCGCTACTGTTAGCAGTATTGTTGTATGACGAATTATAATTCCCTCCATACCCTCCTCCGTAACCGCCTGGAAAATTTAATGGCATTGTAAACAATATTTTATTTAAATTAGAAAATCTGGGAAAATACACAGACTCGAAACGTCGAACGAATCAATTTTTTATTGATAGATTATTCGTATGAATACGATCGATCCAAACGAGTCTGGTATTCGTACGTTAAGACTCGTGCAATAAAACAAACACTCGTTCTTTAAATGTAGTAGAAAGAAGAGAATAAAATTTGTAGGGGGGATGTGAAAAAAAAAAGAAAAAAAAAAAAGAAAAAGAAAAAGAAAAAAAGAAAAGAAATTGATCTTACCTCCATAACTACCTGGCCTACTGGAAGGGCCATTATTGCGTGTAGAACCACCACTCGGTTGCTGGCGATAATCACGAGCACCGAAACCACCGCTGAAACGTCCTTTGGTACTACCCGGACGACGAGAACAACCACTGGAATAACGTACTTCCGCAAATAGATCTTCGAGCCAAGGTGGGAGCTCTTGATTAGCTTCGACAAGTAGAGATACCAATTCTCGTACAAGATTATGGTTCTTGTTATTAAAGAATGATGTTGCCAAACCTATAAGTATAATGAGAAAAATCGATTTTTGTAAATCATAGATTTTAAATAATTGAATAATTCATATTAATGAGATATTAATGAGAAATAATGAACGAACCTAAGTTCCCCATACGTCCTGTACGACCGATACGATGAACATACTCCTCAACGTCACCTGGTAAATCGAAATTAATAACGTGCTTAACGTGAGGAATATCAAGACCACGAGCAGCAACAGCTGTAGCAACAAGTATTGGCGCTTTTCCAGCACGGAATCGACGCAACGCGTCTTCACGTTCTCGCTGAGTTCTGTCGCCATGAATGCTGGTTACTGGATATCCCATCGTATGTAAATATTCTTCGAGCATGTCTGCTCCTTTCTTTGTTTCAACGAACACCAATGTTAGTGCGGCTAAAATATTAAGGAACGACATAAACATAATATAGAAATTTGTTAAAAATAATATTAAAATTTATTAAAAAAAAAAAGTAAGATTGATGTATTATTAAACTCACAAGGATCTGAAAATCTGCTAGCTTGCAAAAGGTCGAGAAGATACGAGCGTTTATCTTGTTCCTCGACCCATACAATCTTTTGTGTTATATTTTCAGACGTAGAACCAACACGACCAACTGCTAAGAATATATAATTGCTTAAAAAGTCTCGTGCTAATATCTGTATCTCCTTTGGAAACGTAGCAGAGAACATAAGAGTTTGTCTTTCTCCTGTTGGTGGCATCGTATCCTCTTCAACGATTCTTCTTATCTGCGGTTCGAAACCCATGTCTAACATACGATCAGCTTCGTCCAATACCAAATATCTAAAATAATAATGTCGACGTTTTTGTTTACGTTGCTGTAAAGATCTCACAGTAAGATTTCGTGATAAAATTAATATAGGAAATAGCAAAGAAAGAAAAAGGATTAAGAAAAAATTTACCTGCAATTGTTTAAGCCGATTTTACCACGGCCAAGCATGTCTGCAAGACGACCAGGAGTCGCAACAAGTAAATGACAACCTCGATCTAATTCTCGCATTTGATCCACTATATTTGAGCCACCATAAACTACAGCAGGTCGCATACGCGATCTGTACGCGAACTTACGCGCTTCGTCATAGATTTGTGTAGCGAGTTCTCTCGTTGGTGCTAACACAAGACCTAATGGATATTGCTTACGCCTTCCAGAACTGCCCTGCGGTGGTATCGCTTGGGGTCCACTCTCATAAATCTGATTTAATATTGGCACTAAAAAGGCCGCTGTTTTACCAGACCCTGTTTGGGCACAGGCCATCACATCGCGCCGTCCGATTATAATCGGAATAGCGTATTTTTGAACTGGTGTAGGCTTATCATAACCTGCCAAGGTAATGCTGTTTTTTATTATCTCCGTCAGCTTAACCTCATCAAACTGAAATATAAACAATACACGTTATTATGAAATATAAACTGAAATATAAACAATATACGTTTTTATTGAAAGTCAACGTTGAAATATTCGCTTAATTATACCAACCGATGTGATGTGTGGTGGTATGTCATCGCCAGTAGCCTCAACTGGTATATCCTCGTATTTACTAAAATTGATACCAGTATTACCAGTACCAAATAATTCCACCTCCAATCGCTCATCTCTGGTTGTGGGAATCGTCCAATCGATTTCGTTTCTGCCTCCTCCTCTACCTCCATCTCTGTCATCCTTCCATCGACCACCACCGCTTCCCATTCTGTGGTCGTTTCTACTCTCTTGCCAGCGATCATTTCTAGGTTGTTCCTGCCACCGATCATTGCCGGAACTAATCGGGCGATCACGGTCGGAATTTGAATATCTATAATCTCTTCCATTTTCTTGATTTGGGGTACGTCTATTACGTCCACCAAAGTTGCCAAAGTTTCCAAAATCGACGTCGCGTACACTACGCGAATCTCTAAACCCTGGCCCTGCTCTGCCCCTATCCCTATCTCTCTCTCTTTCTCGGTCTCTATCCCGATCTCCACCCCTGTCTCTATCAGAATAAAGTGGCCGAGAGTTTGAACTGGAATGTTGATCACCGCTTGACGGTGCGCTACCTAAAATTACAATATAAAATATTATAATATAATACATTAAATTTTATAATAGAATATTTATAAAATTCTGTAAAATTTTATGACTTATTTCATTCTCTAAATCAATGATATAAAATTTTTCAATGCTTACTTGCAGATTTATTACGCAGATGGGGTGGAACGTAGCGACCCCCACTTGGTTGGCGAGAACCCTGCAAGTCCAGACCAGCTAACTGTTGCAAAAAGAAAATAATCAGTTTCTTTGATCCATGTATATATACATACATACATACATACATACATACATACATACATACATACATACATACATACATACATACATACATACATACATACATACATATATACATACATACGTACATATATATATATATATTTTCTCAACAAATTGAGTACCTTTCAGTGATATTTTCTAACATCATATTAATTAGAAAAATACAGATCAATGTTAAAAACACTTGAAATGAATGAAAAGAGCATGAATATCGACATTTTTCCTTCGATATCAAGTGAATTTGAGCGATTAGTGAAATATGCGCCATAGCCTTATGACTTTACGATTAAGCATCTAATAGTGAAGTCGCTATTTCGCATTGTCTTCACTCGTTCGAAAAATAATCGAGGCAGGAAGCAGTAGATATTTCGAACGTAGTACAACGACGAAAAAACATCGATGATGCAAAAAATCACGATGTTTATAGTTTCTCATAAGGTAAGATTTTATAAAGGGATAAGAGAAGAGAAGAAAAGAAAAGAAAAAAAGCGGTATATGGCGTGCGTCATGGCACGAGGCATGCTGTTCCCGGAATTGGTTGCCGCCATTATAAAACCATACGTCACGAACTGGTTCAGAGTCGAGCCATCAGCGTTCTTAAGTGTCCGACCGAACAAAGAGATACCAAAGCTAAGATTTTTGCGCATGTCTTTTGATATTCTGTAACGCCTAGATTCTAAGTCCATAATAACATCGTAAAGATGAATAAAAAAAACAAAAAAAAAAAAAAAAGATTAGAATGATACAGGGTAAATGCAACGTGTATGAAATGGAAGTATAAAAAAGAGAGGAAAGGGTAAAAGGAGAAGGAGAAGGGGAGGGGGAAAGAGAAGAGAAGAAAGCTCGAAAGAGAGAGAGAGAGAGAAAGAGAGAGAGAGAGAGAGAGAGAGAGAAAAATTGTCAGCATGAGATATTAGAAATACACTTCTTATAATAACAATTCTTTTTACCTGCTGCTCTAGACCTGATCCATTCTGGTTGGCTGCATTACTCATATTACTCCGCCTCGGTGCGTAGTTTTCGTAGCTCTGCCGTAGATTCTCGTGTAGCTCACTCTCCCCTAGTCGTATCTCTCTCACCGTGCCAAAAAAGTTCAACGTTCTCGTTTTCTTATATTTTACTTTTTCTTACTTATTGTACGCCAATCTGCGAACGAAACTCGGTCGTCGATCCGAACGGTCGTAATACCGGTATCCGTCTGACGCTATACTCTGATACAAACGATGCTTGAAGACTGACTGCTACGGAGAGAGAGGCCCCTGGCCACACTTGACGTCGACGCAACAAAAATGGCCGAGAAACGCGAAATATAGACAGTAACATGGCGTAATCTTTATATCCGCCGGATGTTACACTTCCTGAAAAAGGAACATTCCGATTCCACACGTTTCTTATGATCGTTATAATTAATTCTTATTCACATTCGATTATATTGAAATTAAATTAAACTTTATAATTATATGAAATATTAATGAAACGAACATATTTTTACTATTATATATTCGTAATATCGGAGAAATCTAAATTTTAAATGTTTCTTATCAACCATTAGTACAATTAATTCATGAAAACGAACTTTAAATCTTACCCAAAAAAAATATACAAAGTCATTTTGACTGGCGATAAAAAATAATATTAAAGGATATAGATAAAATTTGGTACATACGTATGTTCATATATATTTATATACACATATATATATATATGTGTGTGTATGTATGTATGTGTGCGTGTATGTACACATGTATATAGCACAGTAGGTTGATATCAACAAAAAATTATTAAGTTACAATCTCTTTTCTGTCTTTTTGTTTTTTATTACATATGTAATAAAAATTATACATATGTATTATTTTGTTTTGTATAATATATAAGTCAAGACGCATAAAATGCTGAATTTAATCATCCTTCTTGGTATCTGTTTTTCCTCCTCTTATTCTTCCTGTACGACGAGCAGCAATAAGACCAATCTTACGACCAGCACTGGTTCCACGTTTGACAGTAGAAGCTTTACCTATGTGTTGATGGTTACCACCACCATGAGGATGCTCAACAGGATTCATAGCAACACCACGAACCTAAAGGTATTATTGTATATGATTAAAATATTTCAAATATATATAAATTAATTTCTTTCTTCAATCGATAGAAATCAGTCAAAATTTATCCACAAATTATTCATTATATCAGGTTTCAAATGTCTAAACGGCATCATTGGAATATATATGTGCATAGAAAAAAAAAATTCCACAAATATTACAAAGAATCGTACCTTAGGCCAGCAATTCCTCTTGACCTTATATTTATGATAAGCACGACCTGCTTTCAAAATAGGCTTATCTATGCGGCCACCACCGGCAACAATACCAACCATTGCCCTATTATTCGAGGGAATGACTTTCTTGGCACCAGAAGGAAGCTTTACTCTAGTTTTCTTGGTGTCTGGATTATGTGCAATCACTGTGGCATAGTTACCAGAAGCTCTAGCCAGACGACCTCTATCACCAGTTTTTTCTTCTAAATTACAAACGATCGTACCTTCAGGCATTGTGCCGACAGGCATAACATTACCTATTTGTAAGGTAGCTGTAAAATATAAATAAAATGTAATATACAATAGCAAATGCGAGACAAAAAAAAAGAAATTTTTGAACCTTTCTTTCCACAATACAAGAATTGTCCTGTATACATTCCTTCTGGTGCAATGAATAATTCTTTTCGTGTTTTGAATTTATAAGGATCACGGAAGTGAACAACAGCTAGAGGAGCACCACGACCAGGATCGTGAATGATATCCTAAGATCAAAAAAATAATACTTAAAAATCACTGATACCATTTTATACGATTAATTTAAAACTATATAAATAAATCTTCAGAAAGAGCCTCTAGTATTAAATCTTCATTCACATTCAGGAGTAGGTATACTAGAAATCATCATTACAGTAACTTTAAAATTAGATACATTTAACCAAACAAAACGTATGTTTGATGAAACTTATAATATCGAATATATGAAAAAGTAAAATTGGTAAGAAATAAAATACTAACTTTAACAACACCCTTGATGTATCCATGTCTCTCAGAGAAGTCTAAAGAACGAAGTTTCGGTGCTCCCTTCCTTCTTTTTGTATGAGATCTGAATACAGATCCAGCTCCCTTACGTTGAGCACGAATTACTCGACCCATGGTTCAAAATCTAAAGAAAATAAAAATATATTTTACATAAAAGCATATGTATACAACGAACATCACGTTACGTTAAGTATTAAAACGACCTAACCTCAAATCATTATATTCTTTAACCCAATCCTTCTTTAGATATAATTGGAAAAAAAAAAATATTTAACACAGTACATGCAAAATACTTAAATACAATCAAATGTAACTTATTTATAAACAGATGCATATTAATTTAATTAATCAAATTGGATTTCATAAGCGAAGACAGAAAAACCACATACCTAAGGGACAGATGCCAAATATAAACGGAACTGTACCACAACTGGCGTTCGGATCTAATACAAAAGCGCGCGAAAATCTTCATATTTTGAAAATATAATAATGAATATTGAACGTTATATAGAATGTAAAAATGAGAATTAAATTTGTGACCATAATTACTTCTAACAAATACTATGATAAATATTATTTATTTAATCTATTAATTCGACATGACGAAAGTTATACGTCACGATGGGCGGTGATTATGACCGGAAGTTAATTGAATTCGATTTATTCAAAAACAGGTATTCAAAATGAACGGACGTATTTCGATTCTCCTCGTAATTTTGAGCTTATTAATAACATCATCGAAATCTCTGCGAAGGCAAAAAAGGATTATTGGTGGTAGTGCAGCAGCAGAGCCTCCGATAGACGATCCTGTTGTATTTGTTAATAAAAATGGACGAGATGCACGTATACTTGGGATACGGGAACAGAATAGTGGATATTATTCATTTCGAGGTATTAGATATGCTGAACCGCCAATTGGTCTACATCGTTTCCAAGTATGTAAAGTCATTGTCTTTATGGATCGATATAATCAATGATAATAAAATTCACATGTTGCTAACGCGTTAATGAAATTCCATTGACCTACTCGATCATGTTACTAAATAGTATTCTCTAATAAGTTAATTTTTTTTTCACATAACTTCAAAAAGATCTAAGAAAACTATTGCGATTATAAAAATAAAAATCGTTAAATATAGATCAATTTAAGATATGAAAAAATTTATTATTATCATCATTTCAAAGAATGAACTTATAATTACGAAGAATGATATACGATGTACGGGGAAAAAAATAAATAAAAGGAATAATATAAATATCCTTTTTTTTTTTTTTTTTTTTTTTTCTTATAGAGACCCAAGGCTGCTAATTTGGCGGGCGATTTAAATGCTACGACATGGGGTGCTCCTTGTCCTCAAATAAATGGCCATAAATCAAAAGAAATTATTGGCTCAGAGGATTGTTTATTTTTAAATATTTTTACACCAGTACTTCCGGATGCCAGTGAAGGATATCCAGTATTAATTTGGATACATGGAGGAGGTTTTAAAAGAGGATCGGCATGTCAATACGAAATGAAACATCTTATTAAAAAGAAAATAATCGTCGTATCTATACAATACAGATTAGGTTCTTTAGGTGATTGAATCATATTATAGAAATATCAATTTATGATAAACGAGATTAATTATATTTTGACTTTCTTGTATTTGTCGATTTTTATGATACAGGATTTTTAAGTACCGGGACGAAAGATCTACCTGGAAATAATGGATTATTTGATATGATATTGGCTGTTAATTGGATTAAAGATTATATAGAATTTTTTGGTGGAAATCCACGTAAAATTATAGCATTTGGTCATGGAACAGGTGCAATTTCGGCTCTTATGCTTACACTCTCGAAATTATCATCAGGTATAAACATTTCAGGAATATTTTTTTATCTGATATAAAAATTCGTATATTTGTACAATTTGTTTCATAGGTATTTTTAATGGTGTAATTGCTATGTCCGGTACGATTTTATCGCATTTCGCGATCGACAAAGATCCATTAAATACAGCTAAATATATTGGTTATAACAATGGATGTCCAACGAATGATACAAAAGAAATGGTACAATGTCTTCGAGAATTATCGATTGACAAATTAATAGAAGTCGATTCTAGATTGGAATATACTCGAACTGTGTCAGGTGTCGTATCAAGTATATCCACTTTATTAACCGCTGGTCCTGTTATCGAAGGCAGTGACGATGAAAGGTAAATTTTTTTTCTATACTTTCTTAAAATCCATCAACAAAAATAAGAAAAGAAAGAAAGACTTTTATTACAACTATACAATTTTTAATATTTTCGCAAAGATCACTTCCAAATCTAATTACCGAAACACCAGAAAAATCATTGAAGTTTGGCAATTTTCCGAATATTCCTTTGCTAATAGGAATAGTGAAGGATGAAATTGGTGGTGCAATATTTGGCGATTATAAAAATGAATTGGAAGACAAATTACGAACAATTCCAAATTATTTATCTAAAGATCTAATTCCATCACTACAGAAAACCATTCCAAACATTAGAAATACGACGAAATTCGCTCCAGAAGTTTTTGAAAAGTATTTCAATATTTTTCAAAGTAATAAAATTAATAAAATGAAAAAAATCGCAGAAGCTATGGGTGATTCTTTGTTCAATGCACCTATTTTTCTTACGGTAGAACATTGGTCTAAAAAGGCTAAAGCATTTTTATATAGTTTCGATTATGACGGCGAACGATGTTACGGTAAAGATTTTCTCTCAGGATTACCTATTGTCGACGCAAAACAAAGTTTAAAAGGTACTATTTATAAAAAAAAAAAAAAGAAATGATAACAGACATTATTGAAATAATCAATTTAAATGAGCCAAAGGATATATACTTTACAGGTATAAATCATGGGGATGATTTGGGATACATTTTTGGTCGTAACAATATAGTCGGTGAAAAAATAAAAAGTGCCATAGATAAAACAAATGAGATAGATGAACATGTAACAGAAATATTCACAGGCATGATCTCAAATTTTGCAAGAACCGGTAAACTAGATATATCAATTCAATTGAAAAACAATACTTGGTTACCAAAAATTGTGCCAAATTTTTCTGAAAGCAATTCCTTCGTTAGTATTAATTCTGTACCAAAAATGATGGAAAATTTTAGGTATGATTCCATTGAAATTCGACCAATACAATAGTATTCATAAAAATCGTATTCGTTAATTATTATTTCTATTATTATTAGATACTGTGAAATGGGTTTATGGACTGGCCTTTCTGGACGATTACAATCACCAGCTTGTAGTTTATTTAAATCTACATCTCAAGTAGTAAATAATGTTGGCACAGATGCTAAAAATGTAATAGAAAAACCCATTAAAAATATTAAAAATATTAACAATATTGTCCCCAAAATGAAACCAACTTTTGGGTAAAACTAACAATTTATCATAAATCATTTGTATGATACATGATTATAATAAAAAAATTGATATTATATAAACAACAATGTTTATTTATAGAAATTAAAAAATACTTTTGTAAAATCGTATTTAATTATCTTTTAGTTGGTCATGAAAAGTGAGTAACATCTGTTTTTCGTCATCCATTAATACATCCTCCTTCTCTTCCAAAGTTTCCAAATTGTTATCTCTTTGTTGAAGATTGGTAGGATCTATCTCAGAAATTTCTTCGACATCCAATTCTGTTGATTTTATCTCCATGTTCTCTAATTGTTTATCTTCTATTTCATCAGGCATTTGGTCTATTCGTAAACTATTATGCAATTCAGCTTCTGCATCTTTTTCATTATTTCTTTCTTCTATAAATGATACTTCATTTACAATACATTTGCTTTTTTGTAAAGAGCTATCTTCTAATTTAGAAGAATCTATACTTGTTGATTTTTCTATTACTTTAGCTGTAACATTATCTCCTGAATCTAAATGCACTCTCTCGTCAGAATTTAATGTAACAATACTTATTACTTTTGATCGCTTGTTCGATGGTGGTGCAAATTCTTCATTTGATATATTTTCTTGTTCGTTCGACACAGTAGTACAAATTTCATCACGTTCATTTGATATTTCCCTAAAAAAAGAATAAATTGTTTATAAAAAATTTCTGTAATTGTAATATAGTAAACAAATATAAGTTTTTGTTTAAAATTACTCAGTTCTAGGTAAAGATAAAGTTGGTGCAAGAGGATGTATAATTTTTTCTAATTCTGATAATGCACATCGAGCTTCCTGAACAATATGTAAATCAGAATCATTAAGAGCCATTTCGAAAATTTGTATAGCATGTTGCGTTGAAGATGCAGACGATTCATGTGGATTTAATTGCAAATCTTTCAATATTTTTAACAGTTGTAAACGGCATTCTGCTCTTTCCTTATAGAAAGTCTCTGTAGGTGAGCCAAGATAATATTTATACAAAAGTGGAATAACAACACTTTGTATGTTCTAAAATAAAGATAATATCATAATATTATACATAGTCAATATCATAATTATAAACAGTTAACTATAACATTTATAATAACAATATTCAATAATATTTATCACTTAATCTTACTGTGTAAAGTGTTGTTTTCAAGCAAGTACTAGTACTAAATAAAATATTTTGTAAAGTCATAAGAGCTTCTATACATAAATCTGCATCCAAATATAGATTTTTCTTAGTTGCAACTGTATTATTTAAAGCCGAATTTTTTTCATATTGACTGTCTCTAAAACGTTTCAAGGCTTTCTTCGATAAATTTTTTGTTGCATTTTGAGCCTATGTGAAATATTCAAATTTGTATTAAATATTTATATTTATCATACATAATAGTTTAAAACGATTTCTATGAATTTAAAGAAAACAATTTACAGTCAGAACTACACGATCTCTTTCTGGAATTATGTCTCTAAGTATAGAAGAAAGAGATTCATCTATGATTGTTTCAATGCCTGATAACGAGTTGTTAGTTATTAACCATAATGAGAGACATTTGTATACAGACAATCTTATATTTTTAAATGGTTTACTACTAGCAATTGTTTCTTGATCTTCTAACACATTCCCCGACCATTTTAATGCTTGATGAAATAATTGTAAAATCGTTGAACCAAATGGTATTAATTCTTTTTTGAAGCTAGAAATAGAAATATTACTTTTTTGCTCTTTACTTTTTAGTTCAACATAATGTCATATGTATTATATACTTACCCCTCTATAAGAGCACTTAAAACATTGAATAAACTAATATGTAACTTGGGAAGAATAAGATATAATATCTGTTCTTTAAAAGAATTTTGTCTTCTCAAATTCATAGGTCTAATAGCTAAACCTCGACATAATATTCTTAGAATATCATCGGGTAATACAGAATTTTTCTCTTCGCATCCACTGTAAAAAAACATATTTTTAACAGAACATAAAAAGAGAAATGCTTTTTTTCTAATTATTAAATTCTTACCGTAACATAGTACATAAGTATATACATAAGTTCGTAAACCTTTGTTTTTGTTTAGAATAATACTCTACTATATTTTCTTCTGATATACTCGATAATTCCAATTTATCCCAAATATCTACACTTTCGATTTCTAATAAATTAGAAAAAAGATTATCCATTATATCATGCAAACTGTTGCAGATTAATGCTTGATTATATGTCCAACATGTATAAAACGGCTTTGTCTGAGGTGGTTTAAAAGTACGCTCTGTTGCTCTAACTAAAAGAGCAAAACATTTTGCTCCAGCTTCAGCTAAATTAGCTTGAGAAGCATCTACTAGAAGGAGTATCATCTTTCTAATTAATATCTGAGATAACAAATAAAGATTAAAATAGATTTTATATTATTTGAAAATTTTTTTTTAAATAATAAATACCCACCTGAAATCGTTCACAAACTTCAGGATAATGATATAATAAAGTAGCAAGTAGATAATACGTAGCCCCATAAATTGTCATAGTTTCCAGATTATCCAAAATACTTAAAAGTTGTTTAACATTTTGCATTGATATTTGCTTGTGTAATTCTGGAATAGTCTTACATTGTGTAATTAAATTTCCAATAACTTTACAAGCTATCGTCAGATGTTTAGGATTACTGTAAATATTTTCCACTACTTGAGTAGCTTTTGTTATCCACAATATACCATACTTTAACAATGTATCTTTTGAACATTTTGGTAAATATGCATTTAAAAGAAACAAACCATTATATCGAGTATTAGTTTGATTTAATTGAATATTAATCGTCGATATAATAGCATTATTTATCGTATTTATCTAAAAAGTACAAACAATAACACGTTATTAAAACAATTCGTAGATTATTCTTCGATAATTCCAAAGAGGCATGAAATAAAGAGGTTAGGTCAACAAATTTTTACCTCTTCTGTTTTAAACGGTATATCATCGTCAAATGTTAATAAATCTTTCAAAAATGCATTATATTGTTTATCATCTTGTTGAAAAAAATTTAATAACTCTATAAAATTTGCCATTTTATATAAAATTTTTTCTTCACAGAAACTCGCGCATTACTTCGCACAAACTTACACGTTATTAATACAATTCTTTACAAACGAATTAAAAGAAATATTAATAGGATACAAGACTGCATTAAGGATCACTTAATAGCACAATAAATTAATTAATCTCCACAATTGGAACATCTGTTTAATTAATTATATACGTAATAAACTACGTACGACTGAATGCGGCACATGGGCGAAGACAAACTACGCTACGGCGTACGTGTTATATTAATAAGTACTTAAAATACAAGGTGTCGACAATTGAAGTTTATTATAAAGAAATAAACTCGTCAATCGTTTATCATTATTCGTATTTACAATTTTCCATCGTATAAAAGAATTTTATTTGATTAATTGTTTATCTGATTTTCCATCGAATTTCTATACAATTTTTTAAGGTTATGATTTCAAAATAATCAATTAACACATATATATCAAATATAATCATTATACATATATCATTATACATATATCCTAAATATAATTGAAAAATAATAAAGTAATACGTAATTAGAAATGTTTTTCTTTTTATTCGTTATTGTCTGATATGTAGTAGGTATACTAAAGGTGTAGAAACACACACACACACAAACACACACACACACAACACATAATGTAAATGTACATATAAGCTCGACGACTTTAGTATGATGACTGACCCCAATCTCAAAAGGAATTATTATGTAATCTTATGGTACACTCGATGATGACCATTTAAACACTTCTTTGACTATCAAGGACGAATATCAAGCAAGTTAAATAATAGTAATTTTTCGACGTTCACTTTATTTACACTTGATCCGTTCTATTGTTTATCATTCTTTATTGTTTTCGCTGTGCATATACACCTTAAATTATCTACTACAATTACATTTGAAAAAGGATCTAGATATATGTCGAAGATTTTGTTTGTATGATTCATCGAAGATAACAGAATTTATTCGTTGAAGAGACGACTTTATAATTCGCCATTAATTAACTAATCCACTTTCGATAAATTATCTTTCGTCGGTTTATTAATTTTTCTCGTTAGAAAGAACGTAAGCATATACGAAATGTTCTCAAGTACATCCGTATGTACATATACCAGGGGATCTCCTCAATGAAGCAGAGATAGTTTTATCGATATGAGGTTAGAAAAATTGTCTTAGTTGATGCGATAAATCTAATCACTTAAAGAAAAAAAAAGAAAAAAAAGAAACAAACAAACAAAAAAAGAATTTACCGAGAAATTATCGATGTCTGATAATAATACTTGACCTTACAATTTTGTTATATAGATTTAATTCATCGCTTATATATAATACAGATGAATTAATATACCGATATAATATTTTTTTTATAGAAAGAAAAAATATTTCTTTTCGCGATAATTTCATCAAATTATCATATTACTTATAATCTATAACAAATTTGGAATTTATCATAACTTTAATTTGTAATTTACCAATACGTTTTATTTCGAATAATATATTTTTTTTCTTAAAAACAAATATTTTTTTCCAAGGACATCTTTACTCAACATACATACATACATATATATATATATACACACACATACACATGTAGATGATAAATGCGATCTCATAAGGGAAAACAATATTTTGAAATGAAAAAAGGATTTATATAGTTTGTGTATATATGTTTGTTTATCTATGCGTATGTATGCGTATATATATATATATATATATATATATATATATATATATATGGCAACTAAAGGGGAGCAATGAGGATATTTCAATTATGCTTGAATGTCCATATAAGTCAGATCCGTATATACAATATGTATGGTATTGGAAGTATTTATATATTGTATATGTGTACATATATATATATATATATATATACACTGGAAGTTGACGCCTATCGGCCATCCTCCTTCCTGGTCCGTCGGCTCTTTCTCCCTCTTTGCCTCCCCCTCCCCTTCGTCACCTTTCGCGTTCTTCCGCTCATACCCCCTCCTAGCGGCATCCCCTTCTAACACTGGTTCCTTCTCGGTTCAGTTCCCCTACCAACCGGTGTCCAGTTATGTTGCCGTGGTGAACGCCGTTCGAATCGTCTCGTCGCTTGTTTTCAAGACGCGTTAAGTTACGATACCCTTCGTAACTTCTTAAGTTCTTCTACGGTATTACGTTCTGTGTCGTTAACTTTCGAACGGTCAAAGAGAACGATGGAAATATGATCGTGCCACGCGAGTGATCCAACGAAATAATCTTACATTAGTCCAGTTCGCGCGTGCTGTCGAATTCGAAAGAGATAAACAGATAACGAGAAAAAGAGAGAGAGAGTGAGAGAGGAGAGAGAGAGAGAGAGGGAGCAGGAGGGAGGGAGGGAAGAAGAGGGAGGATCAAGAAAAGGATTTTTCATCCTGTCTAAATCTAATAGCATCACGTCGAAGTTAATCTTCAAATCAACAGGCAGTGAATAAATTCTAATGAAGATCGTCACATTAGGAAATGGTCCTCGAATTTACAGGTACGTGTATGTGTATGTATGTTTATATGTGTGTATATATATATATATGTGTGTGTGTATATGTATATATATATATATGCGCGCGCTAGATCGAAAAAACAAGAGAACGGCGCACCTGCCATATTGGAACGCTCGATTTTCGGATGGCTACGTTCGAAATGACGTGTGCGTATCTATTTACTTCGTTTCTATTATCCTTTATTTTTTTTTTTTTTCATCTTAAAAAGCGAATAACGAATAATTTTCAAAAGTTTCTCTATGTACGAATTTTTTTTTTAATTATTCGAGAAGAGAGCGCGGAACCCATCTTCTGACAGGTGGAATGCGGACCCCGTGCATAGCCGTAGGGCTCCACTGAGATCCTCTGGCGATCGCAGCGACGTCAGCGACTCGCTTTGGAATGCGCCTTAACCCCGCGCTTCTCTATTAATTTTTCTTTTCTACATTTTTAACCGATCGGCAATGATTTCAAATACTATTAGATTTTCTATTTTTCTTGTTATTGTCCTTATTGTTTTTGTATAATTATTACATATTCTCTGACAATAGACTTTTGAAATATTCTAAGACATTAGAAACATTTGTTTAAACGTTCAAAAATAATATTTTAATTTTTTTTCTCTTACAATTTCATTTTATATTTAAAGGTTATATTTACATTTTTAAAATTACATTAGTATATATGAAAGGTTTTGTTTATTGATAACGAAACATATGTAATAAATTTACAGATTTTTAATATATACATTTAATATATATGTAAGTTAACATTTATATATTATTATTATTATTATTATTATTATTATTATTATTATTATTATTATTATTATTATTATTTGCATTCGCACGGGACGAATGGCATATTATGTTTACATATCTATATATATTATATATCGTTTCATACAGGTGATAACAAGTACATTAGTACAGTAGTTACATTAGTTACACAAGTACAGTAGGATTTAAAAGTATTATTGATAATGACAAATTTTATAGATTTTTAATATGTATTTTGCAATATGTATAAATTGAAATATATATGTATGTTTATATTTATATATACATATTTTTATGTTTTCCGCGTACAATATATTATATTTACATATAGTATCATATGAGTAATATTGTTATCAATGAATTCATAAATTTTCACAGTAAAATATATACATTTTAGCATAGAACTTTTTTTTACGAATAAACGTATTGTTAAATATTATTATTAATTATTGAGTACTAATTTGCCGAGAAAAAACAAATTATCGTAGTAAATATCAATCGATTGATGATATAAACACACACTAAATATAAAAATGATAGTATATTCCTGCAATAACTCAAAATAATTAAATTACTAAATCATTGATAATTCTTTAACTAAATACATAAATACGAATGCATTATCAAATGAAACTAGAGTATTTTGTTTTTTAACTAGTCGAACGAGTTAGAGTATTTGTTTTTTTTAACTAGTCATTGAACGAGTACTGATATATTTTCGTTTGCCGTTTTATTATTTTTAGGAAAACATGATACGTTCTCTCATAACAACATTATTATAATTATATTATAGGTACAACGATATAATATTTTCCATTTTAGATATCTTGTCGTTATGTTTACATACAGAATAGAATCTATAATGTTCATTTGTTATGATATTTACAATTTTCTTGAAATACTGATTATCATTATTGCGCTGATATCGAACGAATCGAAAAAATTTATGCTTACTAAAAAAATATACACTTCAACTTTAATATCATAGTAGAGAATATAATTACCTACACGTAACACAGTTTTATATAGGTATCTTTCATAAATCCGGTTATCATTAAAAGGCTACTCTTAATAGTAAATAAGTACGCTCATTTTATCTATTTATTTAGTTATCTTTTTTTTTTTCGTATCAATAGCAATTTCATATTGACTCGTTTAAAATTCATTTAATATTCCACGGTTTTATTCTAATTCCTTTAAAGAAATTCACGCTCGAAATAATTTTCTGTCTCTTTTTAAGTCGCACGACTTCCTTTCACCAGCTTCAATTAAAATTGTGAACCAGTTCGTTACGACTATCGATAAGGCCTTGTAGACCTTTTCTGGTCGTTTCAAGTTAACGTCCCCTTTAAATTTTTCGCAAACTTTTCCAACGATCGATTAAAATCATTGAGTCAAATACGATCGTGAAAGTGAAATCATGTTGATTAACATATACTTTTTAGTTTCTATTTATTTATTTTATTTTATTTTATTTCATTTCATTTTTTTTCCCCTCTATGAAATTATCGTAGAATATTCGATTTTCCATTCGAGTTCAATGTGCGAATGTTTTGAAGATGATATTTTTCTTATAAACAAAACGAAAGAGAATACGTCCGTGCTCGAAGGAATAAAAAACAATGAATTTATTAGTCGGATAATCGATCGAATACTACTATTGTTAGATATACGTAACGTGAAAACGTTTAGGTTATCTGATTAATTGACTGTTTCGAGATCGATAAAACATAATACATCTAACATATAATTGAACAGTTTTTGACTAAATTGTCTTAATTGTTTATATGATCGAAAAGAAGAAGATATTTCGTTGAAAATAGATCAGCTGAATATAATTAATTCATTTCGAATTTTAAAACGATATTCATTAAATCGTATAATTAATTATTAGGATAAGGTTGTCGTTTTTAGAAAGAGAGAAAACAAAAGACATAAACGTAATAAACGTATAAGATTAAAATAGAAAAGAATAAATATACATACAAAATATAATTAAAATATATTAAGGAATTATTACAATCTAAATCTGTAAAACGTAAATTCTTTAAACCTGTCGATTTAAATTTAAATCTGTGAAACGTAAATTCTAACTCTTATTGTTAGATTAAAAAAGGAATAAAATGACGTACAATATATTATGTAAGTTGCAATGATCATTATGTAAATTTATGTATACGGAAATTATCGTGCAAGGTCAGCAAAGTTTCAAGATCAGATAAGAACTTCATATTATTATTATCGTCATCAAATAACAATTAAAACAGGGAAAAAAAATTAAAAACCGACAAATATTTGTTTCATTTCTTTACTTATAGTTAAAATATTCTTAGCGAAATGATTGTTAGTCAATGACTATAATAAACTGCATAAAGAAGTCATATGATATTATGAGAGGATTCTTGAGAATCATCGTTGCCATTAATTTTTTTTTTTCTCTCTCTCTCTCTGTCTCTCTTTCTCTCTCCTTGATTAACCACGTTCGTCAAGATCTCTGAGACGAAGGATGTTGTAGTAAATTTGACTTTCACTTGGCTGCACTGCTTTCACTTCTACATGTTGTAAATACATGCATACATATATACATAAATAGACGTGTCTACATATACATATATATTACGTATATATTTATGGCATACGTAATCCTGCAAAATTTCGAAATAAAAATACCTTTCGCTGCATCGACATTCCATTGACCTTCCATCATACATTCATCTCATCGATTCATGTCGTCATACGTTTGCATCATACGTACGATATAATGCAAAATTAATTTCGTTCATTAATTTTAATTATATAATTTTTAACGATAACGGTAGACTAATATATATTTTATCGTGTATTATTTTCGTATATATTTTTTTCTTCTTTTTTATTTTTTTTTAGATTTCTGAACTGATTGAAAATAAATTATTAATAGGATAAATGACATTCGAGTATGTGCAATTAACGTAAACAATTGAAAAAACAAAAATGCAATTTACAAAATGATAAAAAATAATTAATAGAAGCACTTTATTGTTTTTATAATGAATCGTTTCAAGACATAACATTATGTATTGTACCCTAAATATTATTATATAATAAATAAATATTATTTATTCGTATAAAAATAATAGTATTGTGTTATTCGAAAACTTTAATTGTGCGTAACATCATCGTATTCCTTAATTAGCGTAGACAACCTAGATTGTCTTTTTACCATAGTTCGAGATACTAAAAATAGTAGTATAGTATTAGGATTAGGAAATTAGAAGAGTAAAAGATTTTCTAAGATACTTACTCTATGCGTCCGTGAAACTCCTTTTTTAGATTCTGACGATCGATCGAGCTATCCTGAAATAGGATTCTCTTTCGTAATGAGTTGTACGTTACGAGCCTACGATTGTACTACGTTAGTTAGCTTATTTACAGCTTGATGAATCTTTCACCATAAAACGATGATTTTCTCGGTTGTTATTACCGACGTTACCTATAATTTTTTTCTTTCTCTTTTTCCATTTGCGCGAACCTGCTGTTAATCTCTATGCACAGAATTTTGATGACTGCGCATTGTATGACAACACTAGATGTCAGATTTTAAAACTTTAAAATGGCGGAGTATTTATTATCTATCTTACAATTATTATCTATCTCATTATAAGACTAAACTGTTTAACTAAATCACAGGTATTAAGACTAAATAACATGTCAAAATAAAACACTTCGGCTAAAACAAAATTCTATGTCCGTATATTTTATATATATATATATATACACATATAATATTAATATGTAATTATATAAGAAATATGTTTTGTTACATAAGGAACATAAAATACGATTTACGTAAAGAACAAGAATAATATAATTTATATTAATATAATATATAACAATCATTATTACATAAGATGTTTCTATGTATATAAATTAATTACGCACAATAAACTTATTGGTCATATATTGCCGTTATTATCAGGTAATTTTCTTTATCATCCCACTGTGCGAATGGCAATTAATAGAATGTTGATAATCGACCAACGGAAGTGATGTGTCGTTGTATTTTTACGAGGCATCTCGATAATTACTATTTTTACGGTAGTAGCTTTCTCCTTTTTACTTTAATACTATATTATCTGCACTATTACATGTAGATATGTATATAATAAATAAATAAATATATATATATATATATATATATATATTCAGCATTACTTTCGTCAATGGACAACGAGATTTTTAATTAACGAATTAAAGTTAATGAAAATAAGACTAACATTAAGAGAAATTCTTTGATTAAAAATTGTACAAGGTATTCTATTAAATTTATTTTGTTCAATAAAAATCGCAAAAAAAAATCGACGAAGATCGACATAAATTCTATGGTTTTAAATTTATAGGACGTTATATTATATATTGTATTAGCATATACCGAGAGAGCGAGAAAAGAAGTACGACATATAAATGTCGAACTTTATTTTTTATTGGTATGGAAAAATTACGACTTGTACCACTTTGAATTAGTCGATTAGAATTTTATTATCAAATATTGAAAGATATTTTTTTATATTTCCTTGTACAATTTATAGATCGTCAAAGTCATTAATCGCAATTTTTAGAAGTATTGGTGAGACCGGTCTAGCTTTGTTTTTTATTAATTAGTGTTATTTATTAATTATTACACAATAGTAATAAAATAATAATTAGTTATTCTTTAGCTACTTCAGTATCGAGGTTATCTAAATTATATTTAGCCAATGAAACGCATAACATTACCAGTAGTGTAATCTTTGAAAAAAATCAGGATTTGCACAGTTATAAAGTTGGAACTTGTTATCATCGTTATTTACATATCCAATGTTCGTTACATACATTTAGTTGAAAGACTAAAGTGAGAAGTATTAACTTAAACATGCGTAATTTAAAAACAGCTATACAACGAAAAATGTTAATATTATGGATCCTATAAGTGTGGAGGCGGGAGTAGGGGGGCAAGAGATGGAGGAATACATATATCAGACACGAACGTTTGGCATTCTTCATTCGAAGATATATAATCCTTTGAAAGCGTTTGTCTAAAAATTCTCTCGAGGTCTCTCTTAGACTCAGAAGATTGCCAGAAGTCACGAAAAGGCCTCGGATGTCTTGTCACAACTTACTATTATGCAAAATTGTTCAAAATAAGTGGAAGCGATATAAATACATCTGAGTTGTTTGTAATTCTAATCGTTTTATTTAGGAATATCTACATATATAAAGGAGATATCATCTCCTTTATATTCATAGATATATAAAGAAGATATTTAAATGGCCCGTTTTAAGTAAAACAATCTATATATATATATATATATATATATATATATATATATATTTATATATATATATATATTTATTTATATATATATATATAAATATATATATATATTATTGTTTATTATAGTTTAAATGTATATAACATAATTTGGAAATTTTCTAAAAATCTCATCAATTAATTTTTATCAACAATTTTTTCTTTGTAATAATTATTTGTATCTCGTTTAGAAAAATTATTATGTAAATGTTTCACAATAATATTATCATAATTGATTTATAATATCTCTTATGTTATTATTCATAAGCCTTATAAGGAATTAGATGAATTTTTATATTTAAAAATTTCGATACGTATGAATCGTGTTATCAATCACTTGGAATATTCTAATTCATAAGAATACGAAGATCTTCGTTATTCTCAATGGTCAGTGTAAGGTCTTGCTCTGACATTCCCGAGACCTTTCAATTTGTTTAATCATCGCCACGGGTCAATTTGATTAGTCTTGGTTGCACGGCACACGCACATACATACACATAGAAAGAGGATTTCGTCCTTTCGTTATCTCTTGTTTTATATGGCTCCTATATCTCGCCTTCCTAAGTTCAAATGATTCATAAGAAACATACACACTTTATACATATTATGATATTATTAATTTACAATTAAGCACGATGAGATAATAAAAATGGAAATGTTCACAATAGATAACTATATACTTCGAATATACTTTCTGTTAGTTATACAATCCTATTCAAAAGTTTGAAACAATTTGGAAACTTTCGTTAAATTATTTATACGATTAAAATTCGATGATCTTTATGGCAATATTCGACGAACAGTTTAAGTTCATTTTCAATTAAAATAATCTCAAACTTTTTATCCGATATATTGTATATATTTAATATCTTAATAAATGAAAATTTATATTCTCTAGTTGATCGTAATTAACGATTAAAAGAATCAAAATAAAATTAAAGAATCTTTATCGATGAAATAGTTATATGTTATATATTATAGGTTGAAATTTGTAAATGTAATGATTCTATCGGCGATAGAAAAAGTTTTTATCAGAAATATTATTCATTAGTATAAATAATATAAATTATCGACGTTGGAAAGGTCGAGATCATTCATCTAATCCTAATTATGTGACTATCACTGAATTCGATGAGACATCGGGTTGGCTAGGCTATACTCGCGAGAGTGTATACATACATATGTATGTATTTATATGACTTTAAAACGACGACCCGTGACCGATGAAGGACGAGTCATACGGGGTGACTAGAAACTATATGCAGAGAAAATCGTAAATTACACGGCGCTCGATTAAAGCCGACGCCATTTGAAACGGAGAATTATGCCGAGCGAGCACTGGGGACTGCCGTCGCTAACTGTTTCATACTCTCTCTGTCGTTCTCAAAAGAAAAAGAGATAAAGATAGTGTGTGTATGTGTGTATGTGTATGAGAAAGAGTGAGAGAGAGAGAGAGAGAGAGAGAGAGAGAGAGAGAGAGAGAGAGAGAGAGAGAGAGAAAGGTAGAGATAGAAGAGAGAGAGAGAGAGAGAGAAAGGTAGAGATAGAAGAGAGAGGATACACTGTCATGGTCAAAGAGATACGTGTAGGAAAATATACGAGTTGCGCTTGGAAGAGGAATAGATCGTAGCTGAGTCGTTGCACGTTCCTAGTTACGAATATATTCCTATCCTTTTTTTTCTCTTTTTCCTCTTCTTTCTATCTTTTCCTCCTATTTCTTTTTTTATTTCCCTTTCTCTTTTTTCTTTTTTACACTCACAACCACAGAGAGTGCCTTATTTCTATTTATATTTTTCTTTTTCTTCCGTCTTTTTCTCTGTTATAAATTAATCGTTAATCCCTATAATTGAAAAGAATATATAATGTTAGATACATTATAGATCTTTTTTATATTATCATTATATTATTTTTTTTTTATAGATACATTATCATATCCGTATAGTTTAATCGTGTTAAACTAGATACGAATTTTTATATGCCGATGTTCTTTTGATGGATTTATAGATATAATGAAATTAAAGGTGATAGATTTTTCTTTTCTTTTTTTCTTTTTTTTGTTAGAAATTTTATTTATCATAAAAGACATTAAAATTAAAATACAAAATGTAAAAAGCTATTCGATAGGCAAGGTATAAGGGAATGAAAGAATTTTTATTAATGATTGAAATGAAACAAGAGTAGAAAAATATTCAGGTTGTTTACAATAGCGATGAGATAAGAGAATAGAACATTCGTAGATAAAAATATTTTTTCTCGATTGCAATCTCGTACATATATTTGAATATCGATAAAAGACATAATTAATCGTTGGAATATTTTTCTTTTCATTTTTTATTATAAATAATTAATATCATATATGTAATTCCTCTTGTTTACATTAAAGGTTTGTTCTCGATGAAATTGTAAATTAAAAAATGATCGTTAGATTTTCTTAGTTAAAGTTTCTTACAATTCTTTTAAGAGTTTCACAAAATCAAGAAATCGGATAAGAGCGCTACTT
The DNA here is from genome assembly GCF_050613455.1 of Vespa mandarinia. Lineage (NCBI taxonomy): Eukaryota > Metazoa > Arthropoda > Insecta > Hymenoptera > Vespidae > Vespa > Vespa mandarinia. The sequence continues at coordinate 4,232,689 of NC_140816.1, read as the reverse complement.
TACAAAACGGAGAAAACGAATATTTTCTAATTTAACATTCAAGGTACGAGCGCAACGTTATCCTTCCTGCATGCAATATTCACCATCCCGTGATATTTCAAGCGCAACCGAGTGCACTTCGAGTGCGTATCACGCGATTTCGAGATTTTGCAATAATGCCTGTATTAGCACTAGTAGGCTCTCCTGCAAACGTTGTCGACATGCATAGGCACGAATGCATTAAACGATTATTTCGACTGTAATCTTCGATGTAATTAGGAAGAAAAAAAAGTGTTCCTTTAGATTGTGTAGCACGTTACAGAACTCGTCAAAGATCAAACGTATCTTATTCTCTTTGAGAAAAAACTTAAAGAAATAAAAACTTAAAAATCATTTCCTCTTTGATGTAATCAAACGATATATTATTTATATGTACAGAGTGATTATGAATTGTTTGTACAATTTTATAATGTTGTAAAATCTTTATTGGTGATTAAAACAATGATATTAATGACATTTCATAGAGACAATGTCAAAGTTTTACCTTAAAGTCACGAACATTTGATATTAAAGACTGTTGTTAAGCTCAGACAATAATTTAACTCCAGTCTTGCACGATGAATCATGCCTGCATCAATTGCTAAAATTGCAGTGTGAATTTCTGTCTTATTCTCATCGAGATTGAAGATTCTAGTATCATATACATGATCATTAATGAAACCCTAAAGGAAGTTGTCACAAAGTGTAATGTCCGGTGTTCTTGGTTAGCTTTCGGATGGGCCCTCCACGATCAATCCAGCGACCAGGGAACTTATCAAGTAGTTTCCATATCAAGTGTTTGTGCTTTTAAGATAAAACTTATATATTTTATCTCTATAATGCTATTAATGTCATTGTTTTCAATTGCTCAAGAAAAACGAAAAAAAAAAAAAGTAAAATATCTCATTTTTTTTAATTAGAAAAAAAAAACTCTGACGCTATATTTCAATTTTCCTACAAAAATCGAATGTATGTAAGTGTATGTAATGGATAATGTAAGTAAATGAATAGGTATGTAAATAAATAGGTATGTAAGTAAATCGTAAAGATACATAAAAGAATAGAATTAAAAAACGAATTTATCTACCGTAAAATTAAGCTTGATCGATATAACTATAATATTGCGTAATAATAATAAGATCGTTAAAACACGTGTACGTGTACGTGTTTTCTATACCATTTATTATGGTAATTTCTGGTGGCTTATTATTATACATTAGTTTAATACTTGTTTCCAAAAATAAAAAAGAAAATAAAAAATAAATAAATAAATCAGATTATGGACAACATTCTTGTAGTACATACGTTATGATATTACAAAAAAAAAAAAAAGGAAAATCGTGCAAATTATAAAGGAGAAAGTTAATAGTTATTTAAACAATGTTAATCTCTGAGACATTAAGCGTCCATGTTTGTAAAAAGATACGACGTCTAAATTGGCGAAAAGGAATGTGTTAAAATAAGTAATTACGTCGAGATGTAACATAATTTTTTTTGTACATTATTATGTTTTCTCGGTATGATGCATTCCTGCAAACATTACCACCACTCTTCTTTACAACGTAGTTTGTCGTTACATAACGTAGTACTAACATATATATATATACACAGACATACCGTTTACTTGAATTCTTTCTCGTTACCTTTTTCTGAACGTCTTTTCTAGTTCCACGCCAGATTTTTTATACGGTTCAAAGGTAACCAAATTTCCCATTTATCTTGTCATCTCTTTTAAACGTTTTATCATCAACAAACGATAATGATTATCGGCGTAGAAAGATCTTGCGTCTATAATTGTTTCTTATATTAACGTATCGATTTTTGCATGAACCTTGTCTATTGTCTTTCATTATCTTTTTTCTTTTTTTTCTCTTTTTTTCTTCTTTTTCCCTTTTTGTTCTTTTGTTTTTCTTTTCTCTAAACGTTATTTCTTTTCAATTTATCATATTGTATCCTTGTCATGTATAATTGCTATTTTAAAAAAGTCATACATATCTCAAAAAAAGTTGGTAAAGTCAAGTATCGCTTATAGCAAAGAAGTCATTGTACAGTACAATACACAATACTTTTATACTATTAACAAACATGATGCAACATCATTATTAGAAAAAGAAAGATCCTTTATCTTTTTTTAATAATTATCTCTTTAGTACCATATTTTTAATATATTAACGAAGGTATTAATCGATTACTAATAATAAACGTTAAACGAAGTCTCTTAAAAAATAAATATATTTTTATACTTTCAAATTTTTCTTTATAAAAATTTTAAAAAATTATAAGATCGTATCATTTTTATATTCATCGTCATTTCCTTGTCACATTTCATACTGGTACATACATATCTTTTAGAAAAGAAAAGAGAGAGAGAAAGGAAGTAAGAGAGAGAGAAAGAGAGAGAGAGAGAGAGAGAGAGAAAGAGAGGAGAAATAAATGTATCTTACAATTAGGTGAAGAGAAACTGTGATGTAGGGAGCGTGTAAAGTAGCTAGCGGCGGGTGTCGAACCGGCGTCGAGCCCGTCGACCAATCAACTTTCGAGTAGTTAGGCGCCGTCTGTAGTCAGACAACGAGTCACCTCCCACTCCTTTTCTCGCTTACAACTACCACACCACTGGCAGAAACGACGAGTAGGCTCGTCAGTCAGCGCACGACCGTAGACTAAGTAGGACGTGTTTTGTTTAGAAGAGCTCTGACGTTCTTCGTTGTTTTTCAAATCACCGAGGACATTAGCTTTACATATCGAGCTTTACGTGTTTCTATTCGTCTCTATTGTATAACATCGTACGACAAAGGGACAAACGACAATTGTCAGTTGACAAGAGATATCTCCGTCGTCGATTATCGAACGAATTCGTTAAAGCGCTCGATCAATGCGAATGGCTGGTTGGTGGTCATCTGTCAAATTCGTCCAGATAGAGATACAGGTAAAGAAATTACTTCGTTTTTTTTTTCTTATTATTATTATTATTATTATTATTTTTTCCCCCTTTTAATTCGTACCTTTATTAAATTGTGAAATAACATTTTACAGGGAGTGTTATATTTTTAACGATATTCTTTGTAAATTGTAATCCCTTTTTTCTTTCTTCTCTTGCGTCATGTTTATTATCCTCTTACGTTATATTAAGTTAAGAAAGATGATCGTAATTGTTAAATTCGAATTGCGTTTTTACGATGTATATTAAAAAGATCAACGATTTCACGTTAAAAATGAAAGAGCGTAAAAGGAGGCTATGCGTTTTCCCGACCATCATATCCATCGATCGAATTTAATAGAGATGATATGACGTAACGTTTTATTATCTCCTTCCTGTTGCTGGAAATGACACCTTCATCGCGGGACTTCGTCATCTTCCCTGTTTTCAAAACACGTTCCAAAGAGTTTCTCGTTCTTTTTCTCGTTTTTTTTTTTATTTTTGTATTTATTTTTCGTTATTACCGTTTGCAATATCGTTAAATTATTGATTTACCGGTACGAACAGAAACGTAGTTGCACGCAATAAACTCTCACGAGCACAAATCGGATGTTGACTTTTCTACGGGAAATGGTATTCCCATTTGTTGATTCATTCCTTTTTCTATGAGAAAGAAATTTCCTTTAATTTCTCTTTTACGAGCACGTATGTAGTTATAAATATCTAATTTAATTTTGCCGTCGTTATGAAATACTACATTAAGATATTTGAAAATCAATATTTATTTTGAATATAACATTTATCCGTAACAAAGAAATATTTCAAATGAAATCATTAGAAATATACTGTATCACGAAATGTATCCAGAATTACATAATACTTTTTTTTATATGTTTTAAACGAAATATTCTATATAATTCGAAGTACTACATATGTGCGAGATTGAATTTTCATAAATTTATGAGAAAACGAAAGGGACATCAATAGTGGGACATTGATAATGAACAAGTGAAGAAAAATAATGAAATAAAATCGATCGACCTATATTAATTTTACTCTACGAGTAATTATATACGTATATATATGTATAGGTGTATAATTTATACATATTCTTGTTATAGAATGTCAAATTTAAAATTGAAATTAGAGTTAGAATTAGAAATACACGTGTGATACCGTACGATGACGTGTCAAATTTAGATGATAGGAAAATATCATCCCCGGCGTTAGAAATGAGCAGCCGGTTGGGATTCTTGATTACCATCGGCTTTTGTGTGTACGCACGAATAGCACGTAGATCATTTGTCGGTATTTGCGACGCGTCTGGCAAGGTTAAAGCATCGTCAATCCTCTCTACGAGTCTACGCTTTGCGATGCCTCGTAAATAATGCCGGTCCTTTCCTTTTTCCTTTTTCTTCTTTTCTCTCTCTCTCTTTTTCTTTTTTTTTTTTATGCTCGCGAGCATAATACAACATAAGCATGTGTATACCACATATAGATGTCTGCAGTTATATATGTGTAATGTTGTATACAGGTAACATGATAACATACACAAGATATGTTGCCTTTCGTGAGTATATCGGTTACGCCAATTATACGTGCCAATAGTAGGCACAAAACTTATATATTCCCTAGTTTGATTTATAATCATTAAATGGTTCGAGAAAACTGTGGCAAATTTTCTGAATCTCTCTTGCGTGAAATCGAAGAACTTGGATTGGTAGTTAAAGTAAACTTTTTTGATCAATTTCGTACATCCAATATGTACTTTCTTTCTTTCTTAGTCATTCTCTCTCTCTCTTTCTCTCTCACTCTCTATTTCTTGACGTTTTAATTATATCGTACAAAATATATATATATATATATATATATATATATATATATATATATTGTTTCATGTTAATTAAGGATCCTTTAAATATTTTATATTCGATATTGAAATTAATAATCTATTCTTTTTTTTTTTTTATTTTCACTCATGATATATGTATACATATATACGTTGTATAATAATATCGATAAAAGTTGAGTTACCTTTGCGGCAATAGCATAAATTTAACATTAAATTGTATATTTAATACCCCTTTGAAATGTAGAATGAAGTGTATCGACGTACGTCATCGAATAGTTAGATACCGTTATGCCTTTCGGCTAGAAATTATAAATATATATATATATATATATATATATATATATATATATATATTTGAAGATGTCTATGGCTATTCCTTGTATGTCCTATCTATGTATGGTAGGAAAAGGGACACGAGTGAAATATACTGTTTAAAAGTCTTGCAATCGATTGAAATGAGAAAGTTGCTCGGACATACCTATGCTATGTTAGGATGTTAATAATTGAATAGTAATAAAATCACTAGTATTATATTTGCAATTAGTAATATTAGAAATCTTATAATTAATATTATGTATTTTATATTTTATTGATCAAAAACGTATGAAATTTCTTATTGAAATTCGAAGAAATATTTTTTTTTTTTTTCAATATTATAACGTCGATCGTCGAATTGATCTTATATATATATATATATATATATATATATATATTCGATTATCTAATAACAATAAAATTATTTGTAATTAATATACAGGGATGTAGTAAAAGTTCATAGATTCATTTAAAAATCAATTACTCATTTTCATGGACTGATATTATTTTCAAATAACTTATAAGATTACGAATCGTGAGAAATTATTTCGTATTACAAAATAAAATAACATTTGAAAGATTTCAAAGGACTTTCACGAGATCTCAACCATGTATACTTTCACAGTAACTCGTCCGATTGTGAAATAGAATAATATCAGTAATATCAATCGTTTGAAAAGTTTCAAAAGAGATTTGATCGAATGTTCATGGTAAAAGAAAAAGAAGAAGAAAAAAAAAAGAAAGTCGTTCATTTCGATTGACGGATTTGCAAATTCGATTGACGGAAGCGTCGACAGCATTAGAAAAGTCGGTGCGTGTCTTTCGCAATGAGAAGAGGCGCGTTACCGCAATGAGTAACCGTTACACCGTCGAGACGAAACGAAATGCAAAGGAAACGTGCGTAAGAGGAATATATTTATGTATATGTATATGTATATGTATATGTGTATATATATATATATATACACATACATATACATACTTATATATCGTATTGCCACGCTTCGAAGCAAGCAAGCGCGCGAGTGAGCTACGCTCGTAAAGTCAAGTTTACGGTAGACTGGCAACAAGATAAGGACTTCTCGCATACAACGGTTATGCTCACTATTTCTCACGCAAATCTTTTCGATATAGACGAGAAAGCATATCAACCCTTAAGGTCGTCGAAGAGAAGAAGCCCGTTCGAAGGAAATAAAGTTTAAAAGTAAAAAAAAAAAAAAAAAAAAAAAACAGAAAAAAAAACAGAAAGAAAGGAAAAGAAATTAGTGAGAGAAAGTAGAAATAAATTTATTCAAAGTTAAAGTTAAAGGGTACGTATAATTTACCACGTTATCGATGAATTTTATTTCATAGAGATTAACGTTGATATATAAGTATTTAGATACGTACTTTATGAGCTTTCATTCAGATCAAATTGGCGTAACGATCGTTAAATAATATTTATCAGTTAAATCTGAAGAGTCACGATATTATTCGTAAGTGTTTACATAACTGGAGCTTTTTTTTTTTTACTTATATGTGTGTGTGTGTGTGTGTGTGTGTGTGGATGAGTAGAATGGATCATGTAACATGTCGATATCTATACTCGCATTGATAAAATTATTTTGAACATTTATTTATTTTTAAAAATTTTTTCTTTTATATATCGAAGAAAATTGATTCTCTTGTTAAAAAGTTAGAAAAAGTATATCGACTTAGAACTAATAGGTGTTTCTCTTTTATCACATTACGTTCTCGAAATCTCACAAAATTTCGTGAAGAGACAAAGAAGTATGATTTTTTTTATTTTCCTTTTTTTCGAGAACGTTAATTGACGTGCACTAATTCTCTTATTAAAAATGTATTGGGTACATTGGAAAGTTTTTCGTGCGAATGTAAAAGTTTCGTTATAGTCCATTCTCGTAATGATAGTAGTAGGGCATATATGTCAGAAAGTACATGTACGTTTATATGTATTAGAAAAAGAAATGAGAAAGGAAGAAGATGGTTGATTGTTTTTTTTTTCTTTTTTATGTGCATGCATACATGGACGCTCATATGTGCATCTATGTATGTATGTATACGTATATGTGTATTTACTAGTAAGGGAAAAAAAGAAAAGATTCTAGGAAGAAATATGTTGCAAGTAGAATGGTAAATTACATTCTATGCATTTATTTTCTCTTTCTCATTATCCTTGAAGAGTTTGACATTTTAGAAATTAATTTCGTATTTTCGATCATCATTTCCTTTTGATATTTCTATAATTTCTGTTTTTAATTTTCTGTTTTTTTTTTTTTTTTATTTTTTTTGTTTCTTTTTTCTTTCTTTAACTTTATGTAAAATAGACATTAATAAATACTTTGTTCTATGTTCGCTCATAATTCGAAGTTCGTACAGTTACCCTCTTTCGTTTACCGTTACGTTACATCACTCGCACACATACGCCATACATAAGTATGTCCATCGGAGTTATTATATGCTGGTAGTTAGTGACGAAGTAGAATTAGACATAGGTTTGCTCGGGAAAATTGTGGAGACTTTATTATGCGTAATGAATACTTCAATGTTAAAGAGTACGGTGCGTGTTGTATTATACGATTATAGTCATAGAAATATTTGAATGATTATTACTTTTTCCCTTTTTCTTTTCCTTTCATTTTTTTTTCTTCTTTTTTCTTTTTTTTTAAATTGAATAAGACTTCTTTTTAATTAACGCTAAACGGAGAATATTCTTTTACATTGTTATAAACAGATACAGTGAAATTATGTTAAGAAGTGTATTATGCAGAATAAAGAATTTTTTAATTGTGATATGTCAAGTATATGAAGAAAATAAAAGAACAAATTTTTTATTGAAAATTTTTTATATATATATATATATACATATAAAAAAGAAAAAAAATAAATGGTGATCATTTTTAGTGACCAAATATTTTTATAACCGGCTGTAACTCATGTTAGTATCGTCGCCGTCATGGTCTTCATATCAACGAGTAACAACTTTGCATGTCGAGTCGGCGAATGTTCTTTAATCCGATACTTCTCTGATCAATTTAATAGAGAAGTAGTTCTCTCTCTCCCTCTCTCTCTCTCTCTCTCTCTCTCTCTCTCTCTCTCTCTCAGCATGTATTATAGATAGGTGAAGGAAGCCCGATGCAGATCAGAGTAGTTTCATCGGCGACTTTGAATTACGAATTATTTTCCCGGGGCGAACGATCGACTTGTTAAGTATCGACTTCATCACGCGTTAACTCTACTCGCACGTTGCTTGCAATTTACGATTTTCTTTTCTTTTTTTTTTTGTTTTTTTTTTATTTTTCTTTTTCTTCTTTTTTTCTCCTTTTTCTCCCATAATTACATTTTTATACGTGACGCTGTATTTCGATTGAGTCACGGTTGAAGAAAAATTACATTAGATGATATAGAAATTAGAGCTCATTGGAAAAAATGTATATTTTTCTCTTCTTTCAATTTTTCGTTTTTTGTTGTTGTTTTCTTCTTCTTCTTCTTTTTCTTTATCTTCAGCTACTTCGTCATCATTTTTTTTTCCTATAATTTTCTTTTAAAAGCATTATTAATGTCAATTAAATAAAACGATTTTGCATAAAAAATAACTCGAGAGATAGAAAATTATATAATACTGAGTGCTCTTTATCACTCTAATTTTTGTTAACATGAAAAACACATCAAGATTTACGTTATCAATTCTATAAACTTTGTCATTTATATTTACATAAATTTAAATTTGTAATTCTGGTAATAAAAAAAAATGTCAAGTTCTTTTTCAATGTTAATAAATGAATATTCTATTTTTTATATATGTATGTATATATATATATATATATATATATATATATATATATATTTCTATTCTTTTTTAACGATCAAACGTTAATCCGCTCGATCTTCCTACAGAGGTTACATAAACACTTTAGGATGCATCTGTTATTATTTATACGATATGCATATATATATATATATATGAACGTATGAATATAAGGTTAAAAAGGTCCCCTTGAAGCTTATAATACGCATGAAAATTTATTTTCATATCTTATCGAAAGGTAAAAGCGTATCGTTCGATTCGAATCGGATCGATCGTTTTTCGACTTTACGACCCACTTTTGCTCGAGGCTCGTTTATTTTAATCTATAACTCACACAAAAATAAATTTATCGCGAATCGTTTGAAAAACCAATACGTATATACATATATAATATATTATACATATTTATACATACCTAAATACATATATGTACATACATATCGATCCAGCACAAAATATGAATACGATCTCTCTTTCTCTCTCTCTCTCTCTCTCTCTCTCTCTCTCTCTCTCTCTCTTTTTCTTTTTCTTTCTTTTTCTTTTCCTTTCTTTTTCTTTCTTTTTCATAGGATTCCTATCGTTTTTGTCTAAAGTAATAATCGATCTTACTTTCACATTTTTAACTATTTAATTAATTAATTTATTATTTTCTTTTTTTTTTTTTTTTTTTTTTTTTAAACTCGATAGTATCTAGAATGCGAGAGAAAATCTGTTATTAGACGAACTGTCATCTATTCGAGTCGAATCGAATTGAAAAAAAATTCACCTTTCGTTTCATTTCTAAGAGCATGGGAATTTCATGTAAGATCGAGCGAAAGTGAATCTAATAATAAGCAGCTACGTTTCTCATATATATTTTTTTCGTATATTTTTTCTTTCCTTCTTTTTCCTTTTTCTTTTCTTTTCTTTTCTTTTCTTTTTTTTTTCTTTTTCTTTTTCGTATCGTTTCTTCTTTAACACAATCCATTGTCTGTTGGAAATATTTGAGAAACAATATTGACAATGTGTCGAGATAACGTTTGAATAAATAATTTTTAATGATTAAATATAATGACCGTCAAGAGAAAAGTTTTAGAAAACTGTAAAAATATACATATACTCTGAAATTTATCGTTCCATTAATTATTGTACCTCGAATGTTCTTCTGTTTATACAGATGCATCTTGAAATATTATCAAATGTCATGAAATATGAATAAGGTTTAAATATTTAAATTTTCGAAAAAAATCATTAATAAATTTTTATTCTCGTCAAGTCGGTTTATCATTAAGGTTCATCAAAAATGCAGTATGATAATAATAGCAATAGTTTTTCTTAAGTGTAAACGTATTAATTAAGTCGACGACAATAGTGATTTATTTTTTAATACAAAAATAATAAAAATATAATTTTCCTTCGTCGTTGCGTTTGTATCGATTGTATAGAAAATTATTATACATTGAAAATATGCGCCATCGCATTTCACATAATTTATTATACGTATTTACATCGTATAGTTATTTTTAAAATATAATCAGATTCTTAAATCAGATTTTCTTTATTATTATTGATTGAAAGTAAGTTTTTTAATTTATCACTTGACTCTCGTTAATGGTAGATCATGTTGATCGTGATCGAAATTATGCGAATTGTTTTGCACGCTTTTTGTGCTCTCTCATGTTTTGTCCTTAAGCATATATTTTTATTATTGTATTTGAAATGCTTTTTATTTTCTTTCCTTTTTTCTCTTTTTTTTTTTTTTTTTTTTTCCTTTTAAAGTTTTCCTTTTAACATAAGTATAATGGAGTGAGAAGGAAAGGAATGATATTACACAAGCAGAAATTGATAATAAATATTTCCACAGTTTTCTTACGATGTTAACATAAAATAATGATCTTGTTTTTATAAGGAGAAAAATAAACAACATCAAGGTCGTCAATCTGGACGCATGTATTTAAAATAAACATTTTTAAGACCTTCGACTGATATTAAGAAGTATCATAAATTTATTTATAAATTATATATAGAAAAAAAAAGAAATTTAAGTAAATTATATGTAAATAATATGAGTCTTTTTATTAATATTATTCACTTTAACTCGATCTTATTAATTTATTTCAAGATTTTATTGTTTGAGGCGTGTCGAAAATTATTTTTTTTTATTATTATTATTCGTACTGTTAAAAACTTAGACATATAGATACAGGAATTCATAGGCTCGTGAAAGATCGTAAAATCGTACTTTGCCTTCCACGAAGAATAAATATCACGGGTCTCTCTCTCTCTCTCTCTCTCTCTTTCTCTCTCTTTCCCTCTTTCTTTTGCTTTTCTCTCTACCCCCTTCAACCATTTTGCCTCTGTTCATTATTACCGCCCTACTCGTGTATCTCTCACCTCGCTGGCATCGCTTCCAGTAACGGAACCGATCGAACGAACGAACGTTTTACGATCGGTACAAGATTTGCATGAGGAATGGACCGAGGAAAGAAAAAAAAAAAAGAAAGAAAGAAGGAAAGACCGATCTCTACAGAAAGACGAAGAAATGTTTGAAAAGGGTGGAAGGTGGTAACAGGGACGGATTTAAACAAGAATTGTACAAACTTTAAATAAACAGAAATCTTTGTCGATAGAATATATAGAAAAACATTTTTTTACAACTTGAACTCATATGTTTCTAGGAAAAAAAAAAAAAAAAAAAAAAAAAAGGAAAAAAAAAAACAAAAAACATTCTCAAGGGTATGCTAAGACTTATTCTTTATTAATTTTTTTCTATAATATATTTAACGTTTCTAGATTCTCGTTATGACGTATATACGTAAATTGATTTATACACAAATCATATGCAAATTAATAAATTATTATAATAATTTATTAAAATGCATGTAAATTTCTTATTGATTGTTTTAAAAAGTTACATGGAAATTTACGATACTTTATTGTAAATATCTTGAAATAACACTGTCCTTTTTTTCACGATCTTTTTAATGAAAACATCTGTTTTTAATAAAAAATTATTCTCCCAAAAATAATCTATTAGAAAAAAAAGCAAAAAAATAAAAAAGGATTAATAGATATCATTGTTCGAAGAGTGATCGACTAAATATAGATTTTTTAAATTCGTGTCGTGGATCGAAGAAGAAACTAAATTATTATTTGGATCTGAATGAATGATTATTATTCGTGATATTTTTTATTGAAAATTTTAATATCAATCTAATATAATATAAAATCGTATTAGAAATAAATTAACGATAAGTTATTAGAATTAATTTAGGAAGTATTATCGTTCTTGTCGAAAAGTGACCCAGTTAAGATATTAAATCCGTACCTGAGTTGAAAGGGGGTCGAAGGAAAGGAACAATCATTATTATGGTCGATAGGCGTACTCGAACGCCTCTCTAAAAGCCGGCGAAACAATCGCGTTAATGGTCGAATCGGTAGGCCGTATCTCTCTCGTTGTTGCTACTGCAACCGAAGAAGAAGAGGAAAAAAAGAAAAAAAAAAAAGAAAAAAGAAAAGGAAGAAAAAAGAGGAAAAGGCAGCGGTGGCCAAAGCCGTTGAGCCTAAAAGCCGTCGAGAAATCCTCGGTGGTGCAGTGGTGCAATTTCCTGCCACCTTCCGGACTTTCTAAACTCGCCGTGAACGCGAGAGCGCGGACGCGCGACGATTTTTCATTCCGGAAATCGGATCGTACGAGAAATTCTTTATACCATTGATTTTCCGCTCGCGGACGATCACGATTTTTTTTTTTTTACTTTTCTTTTATTTATTTATCTATTTATTCGTTTTTTCTTTTATTTTTCTATGAATATTCTTAATTTTTCTTTTCGCTTATTTTCTATTTCTTTTTCTATTTTATTTCTTTTTATTTATTTGTTTATGTTCTTTCGTATTTTCTTTTTTTTGTTTTTTTCTTTTTTCTTTTTTTTATTTTTTTTTTTTTTTTTTTTTGAGTCAAGAATTCTCATTCGAAAGTTTGTCACAAAGTTTTCCATAATCAGTGTGTCAATATATAATTAGTGATAATACAATTGATCTTTTCTCGATCATTCTTCCTTTTTCTTTTTCTTTTTTTTTTTTTTCTTTTTTTTTCTTTTGAATAGATTATGAAAATGTAAGGACAAGTGGAGTCATTGCAATGGAAATATTCATAATGTCAATATATATTAGTTGCATAAGGAGAAAGAAAAAACAAATCTTTTTTTATTTTCTTTTATCTATTTGAAGGATTATATTTTTTTTTCCTTTAAAATGTATTATGAAAATGTATAAATGATTTAAAAGGATTTTAATATCATATATTGTATCATTTATTTGTATCGTGCGATCGATAATTTCTTGTTATCAAACACTGTGATGTAAATAAAAACTGCATGTTCTATTGAATATTCAATTATTTGAACGTTGATAGTTGATGACGACTAGATTTAAAAAAAAAACAAAAAAAAAATTGTATTGATAAAACGAAGTCAGTGATATTTTTTTATTTACATAATCCGATTATTTGTGTAATTTTAATTCTCGATATATTCGAAATGAATTAAATTATAAATATAAAAAGGGGAGATAATAGTTGTTATTTAAAAACTTTTTAATAATTTTTAATTTAATTAATTTATTTATTATAAATAAATCATATATGGTATACATAATTTTATAATTTTATGATATATATAATTTTAGCTTGATTCATTAAGTCAACAAATTCAATTCAAATTAATTCTACTTTGATTATAATATAAACAAACAAATAACAAACATTAAAATGTTAATACAATTATATTAATTACTGTATAAGTTATTCATATATTTATATAATTATACAAGTTATACAACGTCAAATAAAAATATAAAATATCAAAATATAAATAATAGATATAAACTAAATAATACATAATCAAATTAAATTAAATCAAATCAAATTAAATCGAATTAATTATTTAATCTTACAATTCGATAAAAAAGTGTATGCGTGTATGGATTATTAAACAAATGAGACTTATGATCGATGTTAATGTAATTGTAAAATTAAAAATTGTTATAGAAGTACAGGAGGATTTAAAGGTTATTATGAGTGATTTTAAAGTTCAATGACTCTTTTTCGAGACTTTTCAAGTTAATGTTTCCTTTCTTTTTTTTTTTTTTTTTTTTTCAGATTATAAAACAAAGTTCCTAGGCTCGTGGCTTTATCGAAATCTGTCAAAAAAAGTCTAAAGGAAATGAGCCCAATTGATTTTGAATCCATCACCCATTGGTACTTTTGATCCAATTTGGATATTTTTACTCTGTAAAAAATTAAATAAATTCGACCAAAAGTCTAGTTAGCCAAATTTATTTGGTATTTCCATCGTTGTTTTCGCTATTTCGCAAATTCTCGAACTTTCATCGAAGATCGAAAGCATGTACGGTATTGCTTTGTAAAGAGATACACGCGCAATTGAATACTCAAGTGGGTTCAGACGCGTGTAACGGAATTTTTAACGATGACTTTCCTGTCAGGTGTTGTTCAGGACGTCGCAAAGCGAACGTTAGCGAAACCGAGGTAGAGAAGCGCAGGTGCAGTCACGTTTACCGGAAAAGAAATAAGAGAGTTTTGTCACGAGAACGTACTTACATGTTCCTTTAATGTCTTTCTTTCTATTTAATATTAGGAAGACAGACCATCATTTTCTTTTCTTTCCTTCTTTTTTTCCTTTTTTCTTTTTCTTTTTTTTTCTTTCTTTTTTTTTTTCTTTTACTATTAATATTCTCAAAAGATTCATTCGTATTTCTTTTTTCACGCGTACATACGTTTTTGTAAATTTTTCATTTTTCATTTTTCATTCAATGAAATGAGTTTTATTCGTTTTTAAAAGTAGAATCACATTAATGAAGTTTTATTCGATCGTTTGTTATTCAGAAATTAATTAGATATTATACTAGTGATAAATGTTATTTATTTTCATGATAGATAATAGATTAATAATTTTATTAATTACAAACCATACACACACACACGCACACACACACGCACACACACAGACACACACATTTTTTAACGTAATCTGTAAATATTTTATTACGTCTTTTTTTTTTTTTTTATTTTTTTTTTTTTTTTTTTTTTTATCAAAAATATAAAATATTCTAACTAAGGAAATAAATAAAAGTAGAAAATTTAATGACTCTTGTAACGATAATAAATTCTAAATTATTTTTTAATAGTTGCAATTCATTATTTTATTTACGATCCTCATTAACATAATGGACATGTTTTTTTTTTTTTTTAAGTAAAAACGTAAAATAATTTTTCTAGTTCGTTTCATGTCTGTGTAAACAAGACTATCAGGAAATATATGAACGATCGAAGAATGTGAATGTTTGAGAGAAATTCTTCGACCATGACCCTTACCATGACTAATATGTGTTTTGATCTAAAATGAGAGTTGGTATCGTTGATATCGAATTGGAAAAAAGAAAAATGTATGCACAATTCGAACGCATTTTATTTCATATTTTACTTTCACAATGTATCGAATTCTCATTTTCATAAATTGATCTCGACTGAAATTTGAATCCTTTCGAAAGAACCCTCATGACTACTTGTGTAAACTATAGTCAACGAAGACGATATCCGTGATGTTTTGCGGAGGTTCAAGGACAGGAAGAGGAGACGAGCCGGTACAAACTGAGACGAGTCGATTCGTTTCCTCTTCTTTTCTATAACAAAAGACAATTAAAGTCGTGACGCGAGTGTCAAGGAAACACGCTTCAACGATTTCGGTCGATTTCACTATTACTCTCTCAGACGATTTATCCTTTCTATAGATCTCCGATATAATTGGAATGAGCTGGGTTAGAAAATTATTCATTTTCCTTTGTTGTTTATATCCTATTTCTAATCCAAATGAATCATACTTTTATTTGTCCTTTATCCTTTATTGTGATATTTCTCGAATTGAGATTATATTGCAGCATTGGAAAGTTTTATATTGTTTAATTTATTAATAAATACAATTTGCTTTACACACACACACATACACAGAGAGAGTATATTTATTATATATACTATACTACTCTTCTATGTATCTTATATTTGTTTTATATATATATACTGCAGTAAAAATATACACTGCTTGTATATTTTTACTGCAGTATATTTATTATACATAATACTAAATGTATACATATATATATATATATATTATTTATATATATATATTATATATATAAATCAATGTATATATGTAAATCTTTTTTATATAATAATATATATATATATATATACCATGATAAATATATCTACTACTAATATATATGACATCGATCCTAAAAACAAAAATTAAACAAACGTCGTTTATTTCTTTAGCTAACAAAAAATA
The DNA here is from genome assembly GCF_050613455.1 of Vespa mandarinia. Taxonomy (NCBI): domain Eukaryota; kingdom Metazoa; phylum Arthropoda; class Insecta; order Hymenoptera; family Vespidae; genus Vespa; species Vespa mandarinia. The sequence continues at coordinate 4,216,442 of NC_140816.1, read as the reverse complement.
TGAAAAAAAGATCAACGCCTCTCGATCATTTTGAAGGGAAGGACAACGATCTTGATTTTCTTACGGTGTCACGGGACAAGATGTTCCTTTATTGTAACTGGAGCAGACGGTATAGAAAGTGGTCTTGATTTTTTGTATCCCGGTCGTAGAGCTGCAAGTAGACCTGCTTTACGCTTCCATTGCAATACACACGGTTTTTCGATCGGGAGACATCGTTAACGATCGGTCGATCGATTGATCGATCGATCGATCGATCGATCAATCGATCGTAAAATTTATCATGTATTTCATTCATTAAAAATCGTATAAAATTATTTACAAAATTATATTTTATACAGTTAGATGAATTTTATTGAAATATAGTTCAGCTTCATTTTTCTTTTTGTTTTTTTTTCTTTTTGTTTTTTTTTCTTTTTGTTTTTTTGTTAGCTTATATAACGTTGATCAATGTTTTTACGTAAATATTATAAATGATCGTAAAATTAAGCAATCGTAAAAGCGATCGTAAAAAATTATTTAGGAGTACATTATAATTTGTTCTTTTTTTTTTTTAAGAAGGCATGAGGATTTCATGAAAATGAAAATTTTGTACGATCATTATGCATTAAACGATAACTTCATCGTTGACATATTTAAATGACAATTCGTTGATTTATTACGATGATTTTATGATAAAATGATCGTTTTATTATTTTTTATTGGTATCGAAGTGATTAATATGCATTATTAAAAAGATAAAATAAAGATATTTAGTAATCCGAGTTCGTTCAATGTCCGTCTGCAATTTGCGCAAATAAAATACTATGTATTATCGATTGTGGATTAGCATACAGTCGGCCTACAGTCATATCTACATATAGAAGAGACATAGATACATAAATTCGATAAGTTGTTTTTAGAATTCTAAAGCTTTTTACATCTTGCTTATAGACTTTATAAATAGAGAAATGATGGCTACTTGTAATACCAGATGCCCTCGGAAAGAGCACACATATTACATTTTTATGATCCACGAAATCAGTTTTATTATTTTTATCGATCTTGTCGTTCATGGTAACAAATAATAATACAGAATAGTTTAGGTGTATAATTGAAACTACTGTGATAATTCTATAAATAATAATGATAGCAATGAATATATGGGCCTAACAATTTCTAACCTTGTATTTCTTAAGATTTGAAAAACAAAAGTTAGTTAAAAAAAAAAGTCTTAAGAAAGAGTAATTAATTTTTTCTTTTTCTTTGACCCGTCCTGTATTATTATTTTAATAAGTATAGTTAAGACGTAACAGATTTATTTTTTATTTATTAGTATCTTTTATTCTTTTTTTTTTTCATTATATTTTAGTAAATCTTATGAACGAACAAACAAAAATGTTCTCTTTTTTTAAAGTGTCCTAATAAAATGTTAATTTGAAATTACGAAGGGATTGAAAATCTTAGATATTTACCTTAAAAAAACAAAAAAAAAAAAAACAAAAAACAAAACAAAAAAAAAAAGAAATGGTCAGAGAAAAAGTTAAGAATTTTATAAGAGAACTACATCGTCCTTGTCATCGTCGTCGGCGTTATCATCCCACGTCCCAGAACGACCAGCTAGCTTATTGTGTACGACACGGAATGTAATGACACAAATTTAAATGACTACGGTTTACTCGTAGGCGGTCGTAAGAGATTGCAATTAGGATCTCCAGAGGGAGATAGAAAGAAAGAAAGAGATAGATAGATAGATAGAAAGAGAGAGAGAGAGAGAGAGAGAGAGAGAGAGAGAGAGAGAGAGAGAGAGAGAGAGAGAGAGAGAGAGAGAAAGAGATTCGTGATAGTAAACGCGATAGCTTCTTCGTCTCGTGAGAAACTTTCGAACTGCGGTGCTTCTTTACTTTTCTTCTTTCTTTCTTGAGAAGAAAAAGAAGAAAAAGAAGAAGAGGCTAGTCAAGCAACAAGGTGGTTTGCCGCGAAATTATTCACTCACCAAGAAAAAAGAGAGAGAGAGAGAGAGAGAGAGAGAGAGAGAGAGAGAGAGAGAGAGAGAGGGAGTAAGAGAGATATCTCATAAACTCCTTTTATCACGAAAATGCGCTCTATGGTAGAAACGTGCCTCGCGATAATGTGCTTTGGCAAATTGAATAAACGAAGAGACTCCTCGAACTCTGCCTCTTAATCGAGCTAAATGTATACTCTGTGATTCAACTTCGAATTACAACTAATCCTAACTAATCTTTGGATATCTACACACTTGGAAAATGAAGCAATTCGAAAATTTACACTAGTACCTGTTATGTACACAATTTCATGTTAGTGTTCTTATGTGTGTGTGTGTGTGTAGTACGTATGATGCAATATATTGAGTTTCAAATTTCGAAATTATTTTTGTACCTTTCGTATTCTTCTTCTTCTTCTTTTTCTTCGTAAAACTCTGTTGAATGAATTTTGTTAATTACAATTTTATATTATATTTTGAATGATTTTATGTACGGATAAAATCACAGATACGTAAGTTTACGAAACCATATATATGCTAAATATTTTTAACATTTCGTTTTAACAGGACAATATTAAAATTAGATCTTTATACGATAATATTTCATAAAATTCATGAATGTATTATATTGTAAATAATCTTTTCAATTTATTAATGTCGAATTTATTAGTTTCGATACGAACTTGAAATCTAAGAATAATAAATAATTTGCTTGTGGAATAAAGTCGTGGAGTAATTTTATTTAATGTGAAACGTATCTCAATAATGTTGATAGTAAATTTCAATATGATTAGATTTGAAAGTGATATTTTCTATAATGGTGATATTACATAGAATTTATTAATGTATATAATCGTAAACGATCTTGTCGATGTAGTACTATCTTCTTACGAGTTTTGTTTCGAATTTAAATTATTGTTCGATTGAAAAATTTGTCATTGACTAGAATCATAATAATTTTAATTCACAAGAAAATATGTTTACTTCGTTGACAGGTTATTTCCATATGATTAGAAATGGACTTTTGTACGACGAAATTTTATAAAAAAACAAAACATAAATAATCATAATGATTTGTCTCAATGTATTGGAATCTACTTGCTAGTGTTAGTTCATACTTGAAGTGTAAGATGAAACCAAGAGGAGAGAAACAAAAAAAAAAGAAAAAAGAAAAAAGAGAAAGAAAGAAGGAGAGTGGATAGGAAAGTTCGAACTTCCCAAATGAGAAACGCATAGAGGTATAGAAAATATTCTTCTAGTTCTCATAGCGCACTTATTCGTGCATCTAGATCGTGGAGAAACTTTTTCCGAGTCGTCCATTTCTCGTTATAGTACTTACGTGTTTCTAACTGGAGACAAATTACGAAAGCGATATGTATGTACTTACTTACGTCATAGAAGTAGGTACTTACGTCGATTTATTTCATTCGACAAAATCAGATGGATTTAAAAATTATTTAATTCGAAGTTAAAAGAAAGTGAACATCATTGGTACATTTTTCTTTTTTTCTTTTAACTTTTAACTTTTTTTTTTAAACTTCTCAAACATATTTTTGTTCGTTTAAAAAATCTATCATATTATAATATAATATATATTATATAATATTATTATAATGTATAATATAATATATAATCCAAGAATTCAAATAGATCGACAATATATATATATATATATATATATATATATATATATATATATATATAAATATTTATCAATTATAATCGATTGTAATTATTAAATATTCATATTTTCTTTTATACATTTATTTATTTATTTATTTATTTATTCTCTCTTTTCTTTCTTTTTTTTTTTTTTCAATGCAATCACAAAATCATTGTTTTATTATGCGTCATCACGTCGGTCGCTGAAAAGAATTCTCGTTCCTTTTTATTTGTTTTTTCTTTACCTTTTCTTTGCTTTTTCTTTTTTTTTTTCCTTTTTTTTTTTTTTGCAAGTGACTTCTTCAAGAGACTTTTGAGAATCAGGTGCGCGAGAAAAAGAATTTCGTCGGTGGTCGACCCGATTGTTGAGTACCACCTTTTACTCGTATAACAGTGTGTGTAGAGTTGCCTTTATGTCTGTCCTGCCTTTGCCTCTGCCTCTGCTGTTGCTGTTGCTGTTGCCGTTGCTGCTACTGCTCCACATGAAAGCGCCCGGCGAAAGTTTCGCAGAGTCAATGGCCTGCCAACGGGTACGTCGGCTACGATGCTCGTTACACGAGTATCTCCGTTATGCTCGATTTTTTTCTCTCTCTTTCTCTATCTTTCTCTTTTTTCTCTCCCCTCTTCTTTTCTCTCTCTCTCTCTCTCTTTCTCTCTCTCTTTCTCTCTATCTCTCATACTCCTCTATCTTTTTTTATTATTTATATTACGCCCACGGACGCGTATCGAGAAAGGTATTGCTCCTCTCTTATTTTCTTTCTTTCTTTCTTTATTTCTTTCTTATCGAGAAAATCGTTTCATCTCTTTTTTTTTTCTTTTTCTACTTTTTTTTCTTCTTTTCTTCCCTTTTAGAAATCGCAGATAATCTTCTTTTTCTCTCACCTGGATAATAAATTTAATTGTAATTTCTATAAAATATATGTATTACCTTATTAGAAAAGTACAAGGTATATGTGTATAAAGTGCTAGAAAAAAAAAAGAAAAAAAAAAAGGAAAAAAAAAGAAATGTTCTCGTATACTCATGGAGGAAAAAATGTTTCGATTAAAATTACCTACGATGTAGATATATGTTTTTCTTCTGCATTTTATTTTATTTTATTATTTTATACCTTTTTCTTTCTTTTTTTCTTTTAATAAGATTTCACACTCCATAATAGTTATTTATTTATTTATTTATTTATTTTTGTTTTCATTTATTCATTCATTCCTTTGATTACTTTTTTTTTCTTTTTTTTATTTTTTACTTCATTCATTTATTTTCTCTCCTCTTTTCTCCCTCTTTTTTCTCTTTTTTTTTTTTTTCTTTTTTAGCAATACAACGAATAAGTTATTTGAAGTTCGTAAGGATATGCATTTGTATGCAAAATTTGGTAGTGATCGTCGATTCTCAGCCAAGATAAACAAACCATTAGAATAGAGTAAACAACGAGAGAGAGAGAAAGAGAGCGAGAGAGATAGAGAGAGAAAAAGAGAGAAATATATAGATAGATAAGAAAGAAAAACGGTACTTCGTCCGAATTTGAATTTTAAGATTACCGAGTTAGTTGTAGCGGTAAAGGGAAAAAAACATGAATTGAGATTTATTCTCAGGAATATACAGTAAGTTGGACTTCGAGTAAAACTTTTGCATACAATCGTGAGACGTTACGGTGTCGCGTCATGCTCCATTTCCCCTCTAACTCCCTGCCTCTCTTTCTCTTTCTCTCACTCTCTCTCTCTCTCTCTCTCTCTCTCTCTCTCTCTCTCTCTCTCTTTCTCTTTCTCTCTAAATCGTCTCTCCTTTCTTCTACGATGCATCCATGTTTTCTCTTCTTTCCCTTTCTCATCATCTTATTCTTTTCTCACCGCAAGAGCCACCGTAATAAACGAGACGCGGCTGGTAGCTTCGATGCAAACTGTGTTGTTTCCTATTTACTGCGTCATCATTATTTTCCTTTTTCTTTTCCCTTTATTTTTTTTACATTTATGTTAATACTTTTTATCCATTTTATTCTTATCTTTTCGTTTTCATATTTTTTCTTTTTTTTTTTTTTATTTGTTTGTTTGTTTCTCTCTCTCTCTCTCTCTCTCTCTCTCTCTCTCTCTCTCTCTCTTCCTCCTACTCTTTCATGACCCAACTTCTCTTTCCGTTATGATTCTCTTCTCTTTTTTCTTATTTTCAATCGTACAGTTGGCAAAACCACTTTCCTCGCGTTCGTTTTGTTCCTCGATTAGCTCATGCCGAGTGTGAAGGAGGCGGAGGTGGAAATGGAAGTGGAAGTGGAAGTGGAAGTGGAAGTGGAGGTGGAGGACAATCGTAGGATTTCAAGAGTGTGGGCGGCTTTGATCAAAGTAAGGGAAAGTCTGCTCCTCGTAAGACACAAAGAAAAAGTCTTCTTCCTCTCTCTCTCTCTCTCTCTCTCTCTCTCTCTCTCTCTCACTCTCTTTCTCTCTCGCTCGCTTGCTCTCTCTCGCTCTGTGTTTTCATGTTTCATCATGTGCCTTTTCATCATTCCTTTTTGTTGTTTCTCTTGTTTTTTTTCTTACACTCGTTTCTTTTTTCTTACACTCGTTTCTTTTTTCTCGTTAAGATCCATCTTCCTTTCGTCAATATTTGAAGAACGAAAAGGAGAGTGTTCATCGAATTAAAGAGCATTCGTTTATATTGTAAACATACACAAATGTTTTCAATTTTGTTTACACATCTTTTATTATTCATTTTTCCCATGTGAAAAAAAGAAAAAAAGAAAACAACGTTTATATTTCTTCCTTTCTCTTCGTAAATTTTTAACGTGAATTCGTGAAGAAGTACGATTGTTAAAAAAAAAAAAAAATACTTAATTTAGGTTACATCTAAATGAGGATATTTATTACCTTCCGTGAGAATATTTTTTTTATCTTTTATATGCACGTACATCGAAGTTTTTAAAAGAATTGAAAGAAATTGCTATCTCATAGATATATAAAATATTATATATAATTTATGATATATATATATATATATATATATATATATAAAGATTTTTAATTGAATTTTTTGAAAATTTGTAATATCTTCGAAAATAACATTGAATTGATAACAGTTAGGATAATCAATGAGGAGAAAGGATGTTTTATATTGCTGCTACGATTTTCCGTAGTATTAATTCTTCGCATCGTTAATCCCGATTAATCCTTTCGCTTTTATTCGTTAACATCGCACATTTGTGCGATATCTCGCGATCGACCTTTTATTATCTTAGCTCTTTGTCTATATTAACGAATTCATGTCTATTATTAGATAGATCGAGATAAATCATCGATCATATATATTAAGATATTAGATTAAAACCATTCGTGACTTTTCTAAAATTTATTAATACACCATCGATACTGAGCGATACGAGCGATAATTATTCTCTTTATAGGAATTTATTATGAAATAAATTTCATAATGTGCCCCTGAAAATATCCATGTATAATTAATGATTCTAATCTTATTCGTCTAATTGTGATCGAATGTTGATTATATAATTTGATCTAACGTATGAACGAAATATAATATGAATTGAAAATTTTAAAATGATTTTTAGAAATCGATTACACATTTTTGAATTTTTTAAAGCGAATTTCATTTTCTTTTCTTTCTTTTTTTCTTTTTTTTGTTCCCATCCTGTATATAACACGTGCATGATCGAAAAAAAAAGTATGATATAGATTTTCGATTTTTTCATTCTAAATCATACATAAAACTAATTGTCTAAAAGACAATATAGATATAAATAATTGTTTTTCTGATATAATATTCAAAATAATTAATACCTATTAATACGATTATATTCGTTATCTAGGTATTATATCTTTATGCAATGGAGATAAATAAGATAACAAGATTTGGCAATCGTTTTATAAAAATATTAATTACGATTGATATTTTTATCAATATGATCGTTAAGAGACACTTACGATTTAATGATTTTCAATGGTTATATTTTGTGAAAATAATTGATTCTTTTTTTCATTATTAGATTTACGAATAATAGATCATAATATTTTATGTAATATTAATTATTATAATATAATTACGTTATTTGCGGCCTTATTTAATCATTTATTTTTTTTTTTTTTATATTTATTCATATATTTATTATTATTTGTAATGTGTTATTGGTATTATAAAAATGTAAAAGAAAAGTATTACTTTATTTTTTCTTATTCAAGATTTATTCTAAGTCACATCTATTTCTGTATTAACAAAGTAAACACTTTAATCATTCAGTTTATTTCTCTTTTTATTTGTAAGTACGGTAGTACTTACCCTATCGTTAGGAATGTATAAAAAATAAAAAGAGGTTAAGAAAAAAGGTAATGAAAGAGAGAAACGCATTGAAACATGACACATAATTTACATATTTCCTTGCAAAGTCTATATGTGATTTTTAAAATACAAGTCACGTTTGAGGTCACCCCGAATTTCGCGTTGTTTCTTTTGCGTCTTGCCTTCGAGTCCATTGAATTATCGATCTATTACTATCGCGCTTTTTTATTTCTTTTTCTTCTTGTTTTAATGATTAAAAAAAAAAAAAAAGAAAGAAAGAAAGGAAAAGTAAAAGCCATTTCATTCTGCAGATTAATGAAATATTTTTTTTTTTTTATTTTATGTGTAAGTGTGTATATGCAATACCGGATTCTGAATAAAAATAGAAAGAGGGAGAAGAATAATCATCGACTATATTATTATCCACTGACTCGTTCATCATCGGTTGTTACGATCCACGTGTGATTGACTCGCAAAAAGAATTCATAATGACGTCCATACTTGAACTACAAATGACTTTCATCCTTATTTTGGTCCTCTTATGTATTTGCAATAGCATATTATTATTTAAAAGTCGTCAGACATTTAAGGAAACATATTTAATTTAAAAAGCAAGTCGAGATAAATTCATTCAATAAAGATAATTACGAATTGATTGGTTATAATTATTTCCTTATTTATATTACCTTTATACGTGCATAAATTTTCATTTTTAATTTATTTTATTATTTAAATAATAGATGCCTTTGACTGAATGTTTCAATAAAAGTTCAAAAGAATGTTTTAATTTGTGAAATAAAATGTATGTGTATATAGGTATACATTATACATATATTTATTATGTTATTAATTTTATTATATGATAAAAAGTTACGATAATAATAAATTATATATATATAATATATTACAATAATATTTATATATATATACATATAAATATTGTTATAAAATATATTATATATATTATATTATTATATTATATTTTGATAACAATATTATGCGTATATATATATATATATATATATATATATATATATATATATATATATACACATATATACATATTTATATTTCTTGAAATGAGCATGTATCGATTAATATATGCATAGTTACGTAATAAAAAAATCTACATATCTGACCTTCGTAACAGGTTCAGTTGTTTGACCTTGTATATGAGTGTACTAAACTTTCATAGTAAATTTAAATTTGCAATTTAAAGATCTCTTGAAATCTCTTTTTTCTTTTTTTTTTCTTTCTTTTCCTTTTTTCTTTTTTTTTTAATGACGAACTAAGAAGTATCAATGTATGTAAAAAATATATTACGCCCATAACATCTTCATTTACAAATATGTTTTTTTCCCAAAATTACATTCATTTTCATAAAGCAAAAGGTCATCGAATTTTTGAATGATCCTTCGATCTTTGGCAAGTATAGCGAAGATTCGTTTATTAGTCAATTCATTTTCACATTTATTCGTCATCATCAATCGTAATCGAAATCTCGTTATCACGCGTATCTTACTTATCGATAACAACGCGTGATTATTCGACCGTCTGTGATCCAACCAACGAATCGTCTAGGATATTTCATATTAGATCCATCATCGATCAGAGTCTTTCCTATAATCGTTCGAATAATATATAATTTATTTTTTCATTATTATAATATGCTTATAAATATCCTAACATATTTTATGGAAAAACACGTATACGTCTACCTGTAAAAAAAGATGGGTGGTGGGGGAAAAAAAAAGAAGAAAAGAAATAAATAATTACATGAGAGTTAAAGTTACTTATGTAAAAAATAATTATATACAAAAGGACAAATTGGCTCGTCCATTAATTTTATATTTTTTATATGATATATATGTAATGCATATAGCGAATATATATATATCTGAGAATACATAGGCGTTTTCACCAGGAAATACATTTCTGCTTAGAAAGAGGACGGATGTGAAGATGTAATTAGCAATAAACGTTACTTACATATATATTTATATATATATATATATATATATACATGAGTGTGTGTATATGTGTATGAGTATGTGTATATGTCGTATAGCATTTTTTTTTGCGGACAGTGCCGTACCATGTCATGACATTACCACCTGACAAGAAAGTTCCTCTTCGTCGTTGTCGGAGGACACTCGACTCTCGTTCCTTCGAGCAGTAATCACGCTAATAATTCTCTATACGACCGAAGGTACATACTATGTGCATCCCCCATCTTGAAATAATTAACGAGAACGATGCTCCCGGATGCTATCGGATAACCGCTATAAAATTAATAGTCATGCTTTTGATGTTTTTTCTTTTCTGTTTTTTTATTTTTTTTTTTTTTTATTTTTTTTTGCATTTTTTTTTTTTTTTTTTTTTTTTTTTTTTTTTTGTTCTTTGATCGACTAATCACTAACGAGCATAAAGGTCATTTTATATTCGACATCGATGTACTCTAATTTACTTACCGCCATAATAATAATTAATTGCGACTCTAAGTGTCTTCATATATAATATCTAATTAAATAATTGAATTTTCCTTTTTTCTACGATATGTTTTTTGATTTTAGTGTGAGTGAAAAAAAAATAAAAAAAAAAAAGTAGGTAAAGTTTAAGGATCAATTTTATATATATATATATATAGGATGTTCTATAAGTTCATAAAATCAAGTACTCTTTTTCAATACTTTTTAGGCTAATTTTATTTTACAGATTGTAAAACTACATTCCTAGAAACTTTGTTAAAAAAAAGAAAGAAAGAAAGTTTACAAAAAAAAGAGAAAATTAAGAAAAAAAATAATTGATTGAAGTGATGATACGATCATTTAAGAACTTTTGTTGTTTTCAGAATGATTATTATCTTCATTAATATTTCGAAATATCATATAAACGAACAAAATAAATGTACATTCTTATCCAATAAGAAATGTCAATGGAAAAACATTTTATTCGATAAAGATAATACAGAACAAAAGCGCATGCGATCACAAAGAAGATTGTAAAGATTTTATCGAGAGAAAGAAAAAAAAAAGGAAAGAACAAAAAAATAATAATCATATAAAAGATAAGTACTTCCGAGGAGCGTTTATTAATAGACACAAGCTAAAATATTTATTTTACTTGCAATTAATAAATTATTTTATTTCTAAATCTAATAAAAGGATCATCAACACTGTTGATGGACGATGAAAAAAAAAAAAGAAGAAAAAGGAAAAAAAATCACGTGACTCGTGCCATTTCTTATCGAGGTAATTATGAAATCAAATACCTATATGGTAAGATTATCTTAGATGATAACGGCCGATATCGTACTAATACGTAGGTAGATACATAAATATAGGTAGACATATTCGATGATTCTTTTTATATTTTTTTTTTCTTTTTTTTTTTTTTTCTTTCCTTTTTTTTCAACAGATTGAGAGCTGGAGGGTAATTATTTATGCTAAACGCTTCATAGAACTCAGGATTATCCTTTAATGTAAATGAATGAAATAACTATAACGAGATAAATTGCCGCGAGGCAAATCTTCGAGAACGACGAAGTTTTTCTTGTTTCTTTTTTTTCTGCTCCCTTTTTTCTTTCCTTTTTTCTTTCTTTTTTTCTTTCTTTTTTTCTTTCTTTTATTTTTCTTCTTCTTTTTTTTTTTTTTTTTTTTTTTAAGTTGCAGGGATATCTCTTCTCGATAAGAGGTCATTACTATTCAATCAACCGGTCTCTCCCACATATTAGCATTATTATTGATCATCATTATTTTCATCATTATTATCGTCATCACGATCGCCATTTGTATTATACAGAATGTTCAGGCAGTTTTAATAATTATTTTTCCAAAACGAGATTAATGCGGAATGATCGATTTGTTGAAAAATTGAAAATTACAAGAATTAAAAAAAAAGAAAAAAAGTCGAAGAAACTTTTGGAATTGGATCATCATTTTATCATTATTATATATATATATAACATACAGGATGATCATACAATTTTAATAATTATTTCAACAAAAGAGATTGATACGAGTGATCGATTTATTGAAAAAAAATAAAAAATAAAAAAATAAAGAAAAAAAATAATCGAAGAAAAATTTGTAATTCTTATTCAGACGAAATACGAAAATATTTCGAAAATCGATCGATGAATTACCACCAAGTTTGTTTTTTAATTATATATTGTAAAATCATTCGGTGATTCTCTTTCTCTCTCTCTCTCTCTCTTTCTCTCTCTCTGTCTCTCTCTCTCTCTCTTTTATCCTTGTAAACTATCTTACGTTAGGTAAGAATAGTGTAGCTGAAAGGGAAGGATAGAAGAGAAGAGGAGGAGATTGCATCGTCGCAAGAAGATGATAAACGATCGACGCGTGGAATTCGCTTCGTGGACGGCTTCTCTGAGGGTCTCTCGTGATTAAAGAAAATAAAAGATTAAACAAAAGAAAAAAAAGCAAAGAGATAGAAAAAGAAAGAGATGAGAAAAAGAAAGATGGCGAACACCGAACACAGTGTAAGTTTTACACCCATACGAGGTCAAGTGAGTTAGTTCCTACGAGTTACATATACTATACTCGTCCACTCTCTTGTATTTTTGCGAGTAGTACAACTGAATTCACCCTTTGTAACGACTGTCATGGCTGCGACATGCAACTACATGCGTCACACAGAATCATCATGCCTTCCTTTCTTTCTTTCTTTCTTTTTTTCTTTCTTTTTTTCCTTCTTTTTTTTTCTTTTTATTTTGTTTTTTTTTCTGTCTTTCTTTTTTTTTCTTTTTTTTTCTTTTAGAACGACGAGAGTAATCGCGGCGGTACTCCCGTCGAAGAACATATGTTGTCGTTGCATTGTATTCTGTAACGCCTGAAAGTAATCTCGAGCTCTTTTGCTCGAGCACGTCCTGTATACATATGTATATTGTGTATGCATTTTATTTTATTTATTTCTTTTTTTTTTTCCTCTACCATCTCTCTTTTTTTCTCTTTTTCTCTTATTTTCGTTTCATCCGTTTCCTAGTTTTCAATTTTAATTATTTCAAAAATAATAATGTGGATTTTAATTATTATTTAAAAAACAATAGAGTTCGTCAAGTGTTTTGTTCGAATTGATATGGAAGAAGTTTGAAAAATATTTGTAAAATAATTGTACGATTTATTTTTATAATAGTAATTTTTATATTAAATGAAAAAAGGATAATTAATAAATTAAGGAAAAAAAGATAAAAAAAAAAAAAAAGAATATTCAAGTAAAATAGATATCAAGGAAAAAGAATAGAATGATATCGACGACTTATGAATTATCCAAAAAAAAAAAGAATTTTCTTTTTCCTTCTTGATATTACGTCATTTAACCATACGCACATACGATTATTAAATCACTAATGTTCTCCAATTTAGTACAAATCCAATGGTGATGATTATAAATATAGAATCGATTAGATCTATAATTATCATACATAAATATGCAATTATTTTCGTACATGCAAGATAATAATGACTAAAAAGGAAAATCATTGATTTGTTGTATTTGCAAAAAAATTATCGTTTTATTCATACTAATACGTAGGTACACACACATATATATATATATATATATATATATATATATATATATATGTATCAACTGATGCGTTTATTACGAACGTATTTGAATAATTCATGTTCGAAAAAGAAAAAGAAAAAGAGGAAGAAAAAGCTACTTCAAAATTTTTCAAGAATCCAATTATCCTTTATCCTTGTCATACAATTCTTCTGAGAATTATATCTATGATTTATCAATTCTTTAATATTAAAAATTTTTAATTTTATATAAAAAGATATATGAATCAAGTTGTTACGAAATACATAGAAATAATACATGTATCGTCATATTAAATTTTAAATAATATACAATTTCTTTTTATTCCAAAAGAAAACTTTTAATCATTGCAATAAGGATTAAGTTTATATATATATATATATATATATATATATATATATATATATATATATATATATATATATGTGAAATCGAAGTACAGTAATATTTTTCAAAATTTTCGTTAATCTCAACTCTTTGGCAACATCTTTTGAATTACACACTGACTAGACTTCCTCTGGAAACCGTAATTTCCGTCGGGATAAGAAGCACTAGAACTTGTGATAGAAAGAAAAAGAGAGAGAGAGAGAGAGAGAGAGAGAGAGAGTGAGAGAAAAAGAGAGAAAGAGAGAGGGAGAGAATGAGTCAGATCGTACGATTAGTTCGGTTAAGTCACGAACGTAAGACGGGATTGCTTGTTTGAAACTCGAACGTGTTAAATTCGTGCTCAGTTGCGATCGATGGAAGTATTGCAAAATCGTTAAAAGGATCGAAGACGAGAAAGGATTTACGTGGTACTTATATTAAAGTGAGGTAAATGTTTCTTGGCTTATATAAATCTCATGAAGAGTTCGTGATTTATTGATATGTTTATTGCATGGTACACGTGAAATAGATAATTTATTTTACTTCTGTATAAAAGAAAAAAGAAAAAGAAATATATATATAAATATATACTATATTTTTATACTATTTTTTTTTTTTTTTAATCTTTCTTCATTTATCTTATTAACGATTATATTGTATATAGTTCAAATATTAAAGAAAATGTTTGATATTTATCAATTTATATATTGTATTCATTTATGTATATATATATATACATAGATACATACATACGTACATACATATGCACATATATACATGTATTAAGTATCAGTTTATTCGAAAATAATTTAATCTTAATGATATAGTATGTATATTTTATTCAAGATTTATATAATCTAAAATAAATACTTTGAAACATCTAAATGTTTGGTTACTTAGGTCAGTTCTCGTTTTTTTCCTCTAATGATGATAACGTTGTAAAGAAAATGTTAAGTGCGATTAAGTGGATCGAGGTTGTTAATTTTATTATCAGACATTTAAAACTGGACACGTCACACTAACAATAAGATCATCAACGTGAATAGCAACAACGCATAATTTTGCGACGTTTATTTGAAAAATGCAACGTAGAATATATATAGATACATAGATACATAAATACATACATACATATATGTATATACACGTATATAAATACGTATGTATATACATACATATGAATTGGAAAAGATTTTACAAGTATTAAGTAAATCGATGTCTTTGTAATCTTTTCACAATAATTCCTTATTACATCTTACTTGTAAGCGAATATTTGACGCACGGTGAATGGGATATTCCGATCGTTATTATATATCAAATAATCTATATCCAGCAATTAATAAGAAATTAAATGATCCAATTTATCAGAATGGAAAGCTGATATGGCTCGAACATACGTATATACATATATACTTCATTTATACGGTAGATTGATTTCAGAAAAAAACCTCGTGTAAAAAGAGAATTTTTTTGCCTTTTTTTAAAATCGTGTCTTTGTTGAAATCGTATATAAAAGAACAAATGTTGTATAAAAAGTGACATTAAATGTATGTATATACATTGACTGATATATAGGACGAAAAGGCGGCAATTTTAAATTTAATATTGTGTTTCTTTTGTAAATGCTTACCTTGATAGAATTCTATCAGCGTAGCGAATTCCTAAGCTAACGAAAACTTCGAAACGTCAACTATAATACAAATTCCAACACGTACAGTTTCAAAGGATGGTCAGTAAAATGAAAGTCGTAATACTTTTATATTCTCAAGTATTCTTTTTATTCTATTCAACTTTGTTGTTTGTTATTAAACATGTAGAAAGAGAAAGAGAAATGAAAACATTTTATACGATTGTAATAAAAATTTTTTTTTTGTTTCTTTTTTGTTTTTGTTTTTTTTTTTTTTTTTAAATAAATTTAAATAGTATTCTATCAAATATAACATATTATAATATTTAAATATTTAAATTTTATTACAATTTTATTTAAATTTTATTTAAATTTTATTTTCTATTTGAATTTCACTTGAAACATAAAAAGAGAAGGAAAATAAAATGAAATAAAATAAACAATTTAAAAAGTAATGTTTCTTTTGCTTCTTTTTTCTTTTTCTTTTTTTCTTTTTTTCTTTTTTTCTTTTTTTCTTTTTTTCTTTTTTTAACATAAAGCAGCGGCAAATCTCGCGCTGACGTATTTCTATAAATAAATAAATGTTTGCATACAAATGAAACAACGAAATATAAAAAGAAAAAAAAAAAAATAAATTTCAATTTATTGAAGAGAACTTATGTGCATACGCATTTATATATATATATATATATATAAAACCATACGTATCATCAAACTAACCGCATTTGTTCGAACTTTTTCCGAACGTTTTCGAATGTATCGAAAAGAATACGTTATCGAGTAGAAAATATTTCAAAGTTTTCACGTTCTCGTCTTTTTATTGGCGAAGTGACAATAACTTCGACACGCTTCATCGAATCTTTTCAGAAATAACACACGTTATCTATGCCATTTCCTTTTTGTTACAGAATCTGCGCGTGATTCGTGGCGAAGAAGAAAGAGAACGAATATCGAAGAAATAATTTGAGTGTTTTGTAATATCAAAGAAAAAAAAAGAAAAAAAAAAAAGAAAAGAAAAAGAAAAAAAAGAAAAAGAAAAAAAAAAGGAAAGCAAAAGTAAAACGAGAAGAAAAGATAAACAAACAAACAATAAAAGAAAAAAAAGAAAGAACGAACCTATCAAAGAATTATATCAGTCTTTGATTAAAGCTCGTACGATATATCGAACGAAAGTACATTTCTATTTACAATTCAAATCCCAGTGAGTTAGATCGATATAATTAATCACACATAATGTAGCCTGTTAAATGTGTACAAGTAAAATAGGAAATATATATTGAAGAGAAAATATGTCGATCGTTCTTTTAAAAATCAAAAATAAAGAGGGTGTAGTGATATTACATTAAAATAAGAGGTGGTGGAAGAAGAAGAAGAAGAAGAAGAAGAAGAAGAAGAAGAAAAAGAAGAAGAAGGAGAAGGTGGTGGTGGTGGTGGTGTTGGAGGAGTTGGTGGAGCTATTGATGGTGGTAGTGGTTGTTGTTGTTGAGGTGTAGCCAGAGAAGAGAATAATTTGTGCTCTACACGAGCTTCTTTCGTGAAGGCCGAAGGAGAAAGGAGTGAAGTGTCTCGAGACAGAATGAAGACGTTGGGTGACGTTGTTGCCGATCCTGTCGACGAGGAGAAGGACAGTACAGATTCAGGGCATGGAACTGCCGGTAAAGAATTTGGTCAGAGAACTCTAAGATCCTTGAAAAGAGGACTCGGTCGATTGTGGAAGAGACACAGGGGCAATGCCTCGATAACCGACTATGACCCTTGTTATAAGGTCGCCTATCTTGGGAATGTCCTTACTGGATGGGCCAAGGGTGAGATTTTTTTTGTTTCTGTTTCTTTTTTTCTCTTTTCTTTTTTTTTTCCTTTTATTCTTTCCCTTCTTCCTTCTCCTTTCTATTTTTATAATATATTTGTATATTTCAAGATAGATATTGAATAGGGAGAAAATAGGAGAAACGATACTTAATAATTTTTTTTTCGTTTAAAAATTGTTGTTCTTGCTTATTTTTTTTTTTTTTTTTTTTTTTATCTGTTCGTTTCCTTTTTCTTTCTTTTTCTTTTTTTTTTTCTTTGCAAGAAACGAATCTGAGGGAAAATTAAATTGCACGTATTACTTCGCGTTTAACATTTGTGTATCTCATAATCTCTTCAGGAACGATTTATCTAAAATTCGAAAAAATGTTGATTAATATTATCGCGTATGTTTATTATATTCATTTGAGATCGATTAAAAATAAGAAAATAAAACGAAAGTTATTAACAGTAGATAGGAAAGAAATAACGATGTTCACATGCGCATCCCTAATATTTTAATTTTTCAAAGAATCAAAAATATATGTGCGTATGTATCATCAGTATCCTCGAAGAGATTAACGCATTTTAATATTTAATATGCAAAACTACATTAAAAGTTGTTATCAGTATACATTTATAATGATGGATAATCTTTAATTTTTTTTTTTTTATTCCTTTTATTCAAAATAAACAATAATTAAAGATTGTTAATCAGAAGTGCACGCAATTCTCCTTCAACGTTCTCCTTCATTTTCTGATGTACGAACTGTACGAACGAGTAGGACGATGGATCGATCGATCGATAGATAGATCGATCGATCGAACGGTCGAGAGCACGCCGAGGTTGAAAATAAAGTGCCATCGAGTAAGGTCATCGTCGTACCAGCAATTAATCATTTGCTCGCTCGCAAGAAACTACTTTCTGCATATTGAATTTATCCTGCTGCATATTTGTATCTTCGGGTCGAATGAACGCGACAAAAAAATCCAAGATATTTTATATGATAACGAAATGTCCTTCGGATCTCATAAAAAAAGATGTCATTCCGTAGCACGAAAAATAAAAAAAAAAAAAAAAAAAAAGAAAAAAAATAGAGAAAGAAAAGAAATAAAAAAAGAAAATATGTTTAAAGAAGTTTGCTTGTAATGTGCAGACTTCTTTAAAAATTAATAATAATTTTAATATAGATGAAGTTTCTTTCTTTCTTTTTTCTTTTTTTCTGAATACACGAATTGAAAAAATGGTCTCTCATTAAAAATTCTTTTACTAGTAAATGTTTCTTTTTTTCCTGTTTTCTTTCTTTTTTCATTTTTCTTTTTTTTTATAAAATTATATTTCCTCCACTTATGTAATTTGTTAATTATCACTTCGTTTAGATATACAAATGAATTTCTCTAAAGGAATGATATTAATTAAATCACATTATGTCATACATTCGAACTAATTACTTTATGTCAGAGCGCATGCTTCATTTGCTTGTTATGTATTAACAATTATTTTCTTATATTAAAAATTAATTATTAAAGGTATTCGAAAAATTATTATTCAGGGATATTTAAAGAAAATTGGAAATGTTTTTATTATCCTTAAAAGTTCTGATTTTTCACTTTTTTTCTAAACGATCTTATTTCATTCTTGAATACTAAAGAATAATTTTTTTTTTACAATAAAAATGAAATTTTAGAAGAAATTAAAAATTGGTTCGTTGTTGAAATGAAATGAATATTAATTGATACAAATGTTGCTAATCTCACGAATACACAAACATATATACAGGAGAATAATTGTTACCCCCTACTTTCTCTACTTCGTTTTCTTTAATCTTTTTTGATCATCAAGATCTTAATCGTTACGATACGTTTATTAACGAATTTATGTCTTTTTTTTTTTTTTAATTTTCAATCCGATTGTATCTTTTTATTTACAACAATAAAGAAGAAATTTATCGTCCGATCTGAAGAGAAAATATTTCATTTAGGTTACTAAAAAATATTAGTAATATCGTTAATATATAAATAAGAACTCTCTCTCTCTCTCTCTCTCTCTCTCTCTCTCTCTCTCTCTCTCTTTCTCTTTCTTTTTTTCTTACTTTAGATTTAGATGCAATAGTTTACGATTAATATTAAATAAATAACAAAATTTTATTGTCAGAAAAATGGATATGGATTATCATATTTTAATAAGTAATTTTTCTTCGATGAAACATCTAATCTATTCTATAATCTAATGAATCATGCATTTATAACGGATCATATTCGTTCCAAATTAATAGTCTCGTGTTAGCGATGATCTAATCGATTAAAATGTTTCACTGGATAATTTTGTTAATTTTATCATTTATAATCGACAAATTGACGGACGATTATTGTTTCATAAATAATCATAGATTTTATGAATTTTCCAATAAATTTTTTTTTATTTTTTTTCTTTCCTTCTTTATTTACTATCTTTATTTCTTTTTTCTTTTTTTTTCTCTGTCGACCTTTGCAATATTCGTGACAAAGATAAGAAATTATAATATGGAAAGGATGATCAATATTACAGAAGCAATGCGAATTCATTCTAGTAATTGAAAAAATAAATTTGACTTATTTATTAACTGCATCATTCTCAAGGACATCTCATTTGACATTCGATATGCTCATAATAATTCAAAGTGCAAACCCAAGAAAGAGAAAGAGACAGAGAGATTATTTGGGGACGTTCATTGATTGCATCAAGGAAATGTAATTTTTCTTATTTTCTCTCTATTAATTTCTTTTTTCCTTTTTTTTTTTTTTTTATAATTTTTATTGAAACAGAAAGACACGATAATATTTCATGGACAAAAAAATCAAATGTTTTTCGCATTTTCGTAACAGTAAAAAATTTTCTAAAACTTTTTACCTGACATTTTTATATTTATATATATATATATATATATATATATATATATAAATAAATAAAAATATATATATATATAAAGAAAAAAAAATTGACGTAGTTAAAAAGTTTAGATCATTATAAAAAGAAACTTATTCTCTTGGTAATAGTTAACTTTATTTTCTGTAAAGGTGATTTTTCTTGAAACTACTTTTTCTAAGCTGTTGCAATAAATATCTCAGGAAATAATAAATCATTCTTGAAAAGCATAAAAAAAAGCATATCTTTTTATCGACTATTTCAATAACTTTTGTATTCATTGAGAAAGAATCTTTTCTTTTCCTTTCTTTCTTTTCTTTCCCTACCTATATTCTAATGCTCAATGAATAAGGCAATAATCTTTTGTCAATATTTCTTTTTTTAAATGATTACAATATGGACGTCAAGTACGAATTAGGCATATCATTTTTGTCCTCCTTTTCTCTCGTCTTAAGTCAATGACAAAGTGACCAAAAAATGATGCCTTTTGATCTGTAAAAAAAAAAAAGAAAAAAAAAGAAAAAAAAATTGACGACATGTTAAAATCCGTGAGTCAACAATGGTCTAAAAAATTTAAAGAAAAAAAAAAAAAAAAAAAAAAAAAAGAAAGAAAAGAAAGAAAAAAAAATTAAAAAAAGGTTCTTAAAGAAGACATATTTTTTAATCCTAAGAAATATGGTATATATATATTTACTAACCCCTACTGTTTAACAAGCATGTCATATCATAACGCAGATGAGATATATTGCTTTATTTATTTCGTTGGAAGCAACACGTTCTGTAGGATCGCGAAAGGTTAAGAGATCTCTTTTAAACGAATAACCGAAGAAAGATCGTACGAGAGATCGTAGGCGGTAAAAGAAAATAAATTGTCGACGAAGGATCTCCAGGCTCTCTTTCAGTACATGTCCTTCGTTGAATTCGCACAACGGTTTCCAGTTTTGCCGCGAACTCGTTCCCGCTGACCTTCGTGTCTCGCTTTCTAGAAGATCACCGAGTGCTTCCTTTGATATCCCTTTTTTTTTTTTTTTTTTTTTTTTTTTTTTTTTTTTTTTTTTTTTATACTCGCGTTTGTTCATACATCAAGTACGATGAGAGACGAGAATGATTCGAATGGATCGAATTTTCTAAATTTTATTGACTTTTACGTAATAAAAAAAAAATGATTATTATTTATTATTTAACGCTGTCTATGTGTGTATAATTTTTAATCTAAAAAGTTGTTTAATAATCTTTGAAAAATGTAGGAACGATAATAAGTATATATTTAATGTAAATATTGAAAGAATTTTTTTTTTTTTTTTTTTTTTTTTTAAATAGTAGATATATAAATTAAATAGTCGAAAAATTCGTATTTGAATAATATTTATGAAAATATAAGTTGATATGAATGAGTATGGAATTTGTTGATAGCGTGAAAATATTTAAACACAAGTCAATTAGACATATCGGGCATAATAAAACAAAAAGTTTGATAGGAGTGATGTATAAGATAGATGTCAAAGAATAAAATGAAAAGAAAATTTATGAATTGTTAGAAAAATATATATTCACATAGTAAAACTTGCTTCCTATATTTAGAAATTTTGACTCATTCATATTAGACGAACATACACAGAGAAAATATAAATTATAAATGGATATACACAATTTCGCTATGCTTCGATCGTCCATTTGATTTCTGCTTAACGTTAATGTTACAAATAGTGATGATAGCGCGCTATCCAAGTTCGTTCGACTTTTACGAAGAGAAATATTATAGTCAGTGAAAAAGCGCAGACTCTATGTCTTCGTGGCTGACTTTTGCTCAATTCCGAGAAAATCAACGAGGCGTCTCTCGTAACGATCGAACTTCAGAGAACTCGGTTTTGCAATCGATGAGAATCTTGATTACGTTAATGAATCCAACAAGGAAAACAAATCGATCTTTCCTTCTATGTATAGGGTGAACAAAAAGTTCCTAGCTTTGCTGAAAGTTCCCAGATGATTTTAAATATCAATTCGGATTTTTCAGGGTTGTTCTTTTTTTTCCAAGATTTCAACCAAAAAGGAGTTCTCCTACGTTCGTAATTTTACAATTTGAAAACTGTAGAAGAAAATATTACCCTATAAAGAATCTTGAGAAAGAATAGATGATAGATTTTTATAAATTAAAAAAGCTTTTGATCCATTCTGTAAGTTCGTTAGAAATTCAAATTCATCGATCGGATGAAATATTTCAAAAGCGAGTTTCGTTTTATCTGAAGATGAGAAGAAGAAAAATTACTTTCTTGGAAGGTGAGCGTATCAATCGATTTTTCTGCCATTAGTAATTTTCTTAGAGAACAATTAACATTTTCATTCGAAACTGATGAGAAATAGATTATATAAATTAATATATGACGATAAGGAAGGAAAATGAATAAATTGAGATTGGATTTGGTTATTTTCAGAAAAGTTTTGAAAATTTCTTATCAAACTATGTTAATATCTTATTCATGTGAGTCCTCTTTAGAGAGAATTCTAAATATAAATTTATCTTCAGGGACGCTTAATGCTTCTTTCAACGATGTATGCGCACAGGAAAACACCGGGGATTCGTAATAAAAATATTCAGGAGTAGAGCACATATTCATAGAAGAAATCGCGATGTTCCTCTTTTTTCGCATAAATGCGTTGAGTCTTTGTCTTTAATTCCTTTTTCTTTTTTCGAGAAAAAAGAAAATTCGTGATTTATCTTTAATCTCGTTAATCTTTCTCTCGAAGCTACTACGTAAATATGTGTAAATATGATCAAATATTTTTTCTCTTTCAATTATTTCATTCATACATCCGTGACAAATGTTCAACTTTTGAATTAATATATCGTCCTTACGTATAGAGAAAAAGTAACAGGAAAAAAAAAAAGAAAAACAATTGAAACCTTTACTTTTATATAATAAACCTGAAATTAACGTAATATTAGCATATTTATGTTAATTTAAAAAATTTAATTAAACTCATTTTTATATTTAAAATTTAGAAGATGTAAAAGGTATCTCAATTTTTTTTTATTTTTTATTTTTTATTTTCTTTTTCTTATTTTTTTTTTCTTTTGGCTTATTTTTCATTACCTATGAATTATGAATTTATTTATATGTATATATATAGTTTCTAGATCGTGATATTTATCTCGATCACAAGACCAGATTACGGGCGATTAATTATAAAGACGGTCGCACGAAAAGGCTCTCGAGTAATCTTTCACGATCATCGAACATATAGATCAAAGTCGCAGTTCTCCATGTCTCGATAAGATCAAAGTGGATAAATACGTCTGCGTGTAGATAAAATACACGTATATATATATATGTGTGTATAAGTTTCCTGTATTTATATATAGATATATATATATATATATATATATATGTATGTATGTATGTATGTATGTATATACACATATACACACACATACACACGTACGTAAAGTTATTTAAATTACATCTAGAAATAGTATCGTTAAAATAAATTAGTAATCAAGTTAAAAAATATATTTGCAAAAAGTTATATACATATACCGAAGACAAAGTTTTACATTTCAATAATAACGATTTTCTAATAGTATCATTAATGAAAATAATTTTTAACTATATGGATTATATACAAAACATATAATACGGATAATAAAATTTCGCATCAAAAAGTACAATTTTATCGGTTATAATTAGAAATGATTTTAAGAAAATCATTTTATGGTATCTGTTAGCTAAATTGATAGATATTTAAAGCGGCTTGGCATAAGTGCCGTAACTATTATGTGTGTATAGATACATGTACGCGTATATAGGAATGAAGTGGATGGTACCAGTTAGTACCATACCGCAACGAGCCACGATTCGTACTTCAATTACATATATTTTCTTTCAACCGCTATCATTCAAGATCGCGCCGTGCCGTCCGTATTTTTTTTCCTTCTTTTATTCTCTCTTTTTTTCTTCTTTTTTTGTTTTCTTTTTTTTTTTTTATCATCAGTCGTTGAACTTTTCGAAACGAATCGTAAAACTCTTTCGAAGGGATAATTTAGAAATCGAGAAATAGTTGTTATCTATAAGTAATCAGAATTTTCAATATTTTATATCTGAATAAAATAAAAATAATAATACGATTTTAATAAACATTAATAATAATAGTTATAATATGGCATTTATCAATTGATGATAAAATTAAAAAAAAAAAAAAAAAATTCTGACAGAAAATAATAATAAATCGTTATAGTATTTTTTATTTAAGTATAAAATAGTGACAATTATATTTCCGTCATTGCGTATAATTTTGTCCAATAAAAATAAAATAGAAAAAATTATTAGTAAAAGATATCAAGTAAAATAGTAATTATATTTAAAATACAAAAGTACTGAAACTTTTTGACATAACTCCATCGATCATTTCGATAATATTGGATTCAATTTCTTATCAATTTATCAAATTTTGACTTATTCACACAATCCTCATGAATTATTAATTGTTTGAATTATCTTTAGACATTAAAATATTGATCTGCAAACAAATTGATATGCGATGAAGTAAAATCGATTAAAGTAGTTGCATAGTTGCATAATCGGTTATTCTAGGAAGATAACGAGTCATGCAACCGTAGAGAATGCTTTATACCATAAATCTTTTTTTAATTCGATCGACCCGACCATGAAGCTCTTTATTTAGTCTAATCTCTATGCTTGCGTTATCCTCGCTCGTAAGCTTCACTCGATTAATTGAGATTTTTTTCGTTTTCTTTATCAGTCTCTCTATTTTCGAATAGAGCATTTATAGAGATGATTTTATTCATTCATGCTATTGTTTCCATTGCATTTTTCTTTTTCTTTTTTCTTTTTTCTTTTTAATAGCTATATCGATTCAAGCAAGAGGAAAAGTAAAAGAAAATATTAATTCTAAATTAGAATTATTTCAAATTGCAAACAATTATTCAATATTAAATAAATAAATAGTATAATGTTTATAAATAATCGTCGTGTTTGCGTCGCATACAAAAAAAAAAAAAGAAAGAATCATAAATACAAAATAAAGAATGTAAGAGATTTTAAAAGAAATGAAAAAAAAAAAAACTTTATATTAAGATGTAAATATTATCGCAAGAGTGCATTGAAATACATAATCGTTTCGTAGTTAGTGCAATATCATCCTTAAATACTTTAAATCGTTTCCTCTTCAACGATATTGAATGTTACGAAGGTTGGCGAGTTTTCCTGCGCACGATGTTTCGAGATAACGGAAGAAAAAAATGAACGGATCGGTCGGTACTGCATTTAATTGGATAATACCGAACAGAGTGTTACGGGCTAGCGATCGAACCTTGTTGGTCCTCTTCGTTGGCATTCACTTCCTCTTCCGCATCGTTCTAGTACGTATCCGCTTTTCCGTTTGCTAGGTAATCGACATGCAACGGATCGGTACGATCATTGTGACATCGATACATTTCATCTAAAGCTTTCTCTCTATAATTAAAACTTCTTTTCTTTTTATTTTTTAAGAGAATGATTTTTCTAGATATTTTTTATATACATATATATATATATATATATATATATATATATATGTTATATTATATGTATATAAAAAATGTATATATATATATATATATATATATATATATATATATGCATTCCTTCCCTAGAAGAAATTATACTTTTATATAATTATAAATAAAATACTGTGATTACTCGATCGACGGAGCATTTAATAATATAGTGAGATAAATTCTTGTATAAATTCTAACAAATGTTATATCATTATAATATTTATAATAATAATTGTATAAAAGTAAAATGTCATTTAGAAGTAATATTTACAATGTATATGTTAGTATATACACAGATATAAGAGAAATCGGCGAATAATCGTGCGCTCGTTAAAAGCAAGAAAAAAAAGAAAAAAAAAAGAAATCCTTTTTACAGACGTGTTCATTGAACTTTATCAATCCCGACCATTGAAGATTTCTCGCAGAAAGTGAAATTATTTTTATTTCTTATTTTATTTCTTCTGTCGGCATAAACCAGATGAAATCGCATAACTCTTTGAAATTCTTTTGTGAACGTTACGATAAAGTTAGACGAGTCATAGCTGATGTCACGCTATCACGATGATAATCTTGATCATTTACGACGAAGCACGTGCACGAATCATGAAAATCTATAGTTCTTGCAAATCTAATCGAACAGTCCTGTGATAACAAAATGATAACAAGAAAAAATGAAACACAAAATGTACAGGATAAAAAATAATAACTCGCGTGTTTACAGAAACTTATTTAGATCTTCATTTCTTCACATTGGATCCTCAAATTCGAAATAAATAAATTATTTTTTCTTTGTCATCTTCTCGTTCGTATAATATAAATAAACTATAATATATATATATATATATCGCTTTTTTAAATATTGTAATAAATAGTAATACATCTTCATCGAACATTTCATTATATAAATTATATAATAGCTCTTTAATCTCAATAATTAATTATTTAAAAAGAAATATTTTATCTTTATTCAATTATAATCGTTGTTTGCTCGTTGAAATCTAGATACTAGTAAATACATTTCTTTATTTATCTACATTTAAAAAAAAGGAAGTAAAATCATATTAATTTATAGATTATCGCAAAAATATCTTTTTTAATAATTATATTGATTCCTTTTTATATTACAATCGTTATACACGTTATCTAATGTTCATTTTTTTTACCTATCAATTTGCGGTAATAATTATAAAATAAAATTTGTTTCATTTTCTCTTTGCGCTTATTTTCCACTGCTACCCTCCTTTCTGATTCACCATTCTTGTAGTCTAAGTAACTGTACTAACATTTCCTGTATCTCTAAATTGGTAAGGCGATCCCCGTCGAGTCGAACGGCGAATCGAACTGTATCGAAGGTCAGAATGAACCTATCCACTATACCTGATCTTCTTCGTATTCAATACATACACACACATTACATACACTGTACATATATATACACACACATATACGTTGATGTACTACATATGTATATGTACTAGTTCAATAGAGTTACTGGTATTCCAGTCGCGTATGTGCCACGGAATGCGAGTACTGTTCATACTGGGCTTCCATTGCGTATCAGATTGTATGTATTTCAAGAGAACTCATACGAATATGTTATATCCAAGCTGAACCCTGAAATGGTATCGTTACTGGGAGGTCTCCTGACGTTTTGAACGAACATCTGCCGATATTTATTCGACACTTCATTTTCAATCACCATTAATTCCTTTGTCATCTTAAAAGCTTATAATAATGTTACGATAAAATGCAATGATATCAATCATCTTTAAGTCTAATTAATACGACATCAGATATCAGATATCAGAATAAAATTTATATTCATAAATATAACATTGAATTAAATAGAAAATTAAGTAATCAAATACATAGAGAATAATTCGTTCATAATGGACGATTATTATAGGGATAAATCACGATAGAAATCTTCTATCATAAAATATCGTGTCTTGAGACATTTTTAATTAATACGATACAAATTAGGATTATATATAGTTTCTTATCGTTCTCATAATGAATATAAAAAGTATAAAATTAAAAAGAAAAAAAAAAAAAAGAGAAAAGAAAAAGTAAAATATTTGATTTAATTAAATACTGTTTTATACTATTATGATACTTAAAACAAATTCTGATGATGATAATGGTCATTAAAAAATATTATAGCACGAGACAAGAATTTTCTAAGTTATTTCAAAGTTTTTAAATGATAAAAATAAAAATCAATTAGAGTTTTTTGTCTCAAGAAAAACCTTTGTCTGAATAAAATTTTTGTTTTAATTTGTGAATACTTTTAAACGTAAGAACTTTTCATAGATCCTTTAAATATTGTTATCAGTTAGATGTAATTTTAGCTATAATATTAATTGATACGTTATTAATTACATTATCGAACAAAGATACAAAGGTTATAATATGAACAAAAAAAATATATATATATATAGTAAGGAAAGAAACATGATTATGATTATAATGATGATGATGGTAATGATTTTTAGGCGAAGGATGCGTCGAAAAGCCAGTGTCGACTTTATGGCGGAACTATGTGACCAGCAGCAGACCCGATGTTTCTATGAGGTTGACAGTAACCAATGGTGGTTTAACTGCCACTACAAAAGACCATGGCTTGACGGAATATTGGGCTCATAGGGTCACTTATTGCACAGCACCAGTGTCACATCCACGTTTATTTGTTTGGGTATACAGACATGAAGGACGTAGACTTAGGCCTGAATTAAGGTGCCATGCTGCATTATGCAGCAAAGAGTCTACTGCGAGAAGGTTAGCATCGACATTGAATGCTAGGTTACAACAGGCCCTTCTTGAATTTCGCAGGGACAAGGTCTCTAGGCAAAATGCTAGGTAAGAGACAGAGAGAGAGAGATTGTTTTTTATATTGTTAGAATAATATTAAAATTGTTTTAATAACTAAGCAAAATACATTTTTGAATTATGTGCTTTAGATGACGATATTTGTGCAAAAATTTTAATACGTATGTACTTATTCATATATATATATATATATATATATATGATTTATAATCCGTGCAATTGAAAGTATGAAAATTTGTTAACAATATTAATATATCGTTTTTAGTTTATATAGATTATAATTCATGTTTATATATATTAATGATTATAAAAGTGAGTTTTATGTTATATATTTGAAATTATTATAACTCAATATAAATGACTATTATTTATTTCTTGAAAAATTTTAACTTTAAACCATCTGCAAAATTTTACTGACATATATATATATATATATATATATATATATATATATATATATATATTATATGTATATATGTATGTATACATATAAAAAAGTTGTTATAAATTCAGCTTCTTAGAATTGATATTCTATTCATATAAAAATGTGAAAGGTGCATAAATACATAAATAAATAGAGTGAAGAGATGGCCTTAGTGTTTGTTTTGGGCAGTGGCTTGTATGGAATGGTGCGATTATCTATCATCTTTTTTGTTGAAGTGAGATAAAATAAATGTACGATAGATATAAAATGTCTCGTGTAAAATGTCTCGTGTATGGAAAGGACCTTCAAAGATCAAGGGTAATCGGAGATTCTTCTCGTGTTTGCGTTCAAAGTCTCGCAAAGTCTTGACCTTCGCGGAAAGGTAGAATTCAGGTCACGTTTCTGGCGTGGATCGCCACAAGCGGAGGATCGAGTCACGATTCGGGTCGAAATGATCGTTAATGTGCATTCGGGTCATAGATTCCACGACGTTCTTCTATTAAGTTAAACGAGTTTTATTCGCTTTCTCGTATATTAGCTCGAGTATTTACATCGATATATCGATTCTGTTATATAAGAAGACAGATGATCGTTTAGACAAGGTTACAGAATTTCCGTTCTTTTTTCCTTTTTTTCCCTTTTTTCTTCTTTTTTCTTCTTTTTTTTTCTTTTTTTTTCTCTTTTCTTTTTTTTTTTTTTTTTTTTTTAATTGTTTTATTTTTCTAGAAGACTTATTGTCATCGTCAAAATTAAAAATGAATTAGATACAAGACGTATGCGTCATTCAGTCATTCAAGATTTTTTTGTACAATGGCTATTTTATATTGCAACTTTTTTTATTATTGTTCGTTGTCGAAAGAATCAGATAAAATGAAAATATCTTTCGAATGGTTTAAAAATTAAAATATAAAATAATTTTTTAAAAGATCGTTTCAAGTATAGATATTATTTTTATGACGGTGAGAATATAAATCTAAAGCTTAATTCTATTATTCTCAATAATATCAGAAAGTTATATATTTAAAATATCAATTATTAGATCTTTCTTTATTCGTATTAATTCGAGATTTACACGAAGCTTTTCGTAGTAAATTGAATTAACTCGTTATATTTTAATATGAATGGCAAAAATATTGAATAAAATTAAATATGAATAATTTTCATTTCACAGATTGTCCTTGGCCAATGCTCTCTACGAAAATCCTTCGTTACCAAGGAGAAAGCTTTTATTGAGTACAGGTGGTCAGAATTATCGGCCACCTTTAGAAAGGTCGAAAAGTGCACCGAAACTTTCGGCGATCGAGGAGGATGCCGTTGCAGAAGAGATTGAACAACAAAGACTTCTCGAAGAATTGAGAACGTTAGAGACCGTAGCCAGAAGTTGGCAAGATCAAGATGGCTGGAGATTGGCACGTCTTTTGGATGCACTCAATCGAGAATCTTCCGATGAGAATGGAAGTATCTCAAGTGGATGTGAGACAGCTAGTACAGCAACGAGCGAGGAAAGAACAATTGGACCTGAGGATCATCAAACGACTGGTTAGTATATACTAATTGTTTTTTTTTTCTTTTTTTATATAAAATATTTTTAAATTATAAATTAAAATTAAAATAATTAATTCATTTATATGAATTAACAACTTGAAATTCTTTTCTTTCTTCATAAAAATACGATATGGGATTACTATCGGTTGTTACGAATTTATTTAAAATAAATATTAGGTTGGAAATTATGAAACGGGCGTTGAATCGAAATAAAAAACTAAATAAAAACGCACGTTTCATAATTTACAACCTAATAATATCCATTCTTTTTTCTTTTTTTTTTTTTTTTTCTTTTTTTTTTTGAATATTCAAAATATATCTAGCAATGAATATTACAATCAAAATAAAATATTATTTTATCTTCTTTCTAAATGATATAATGTAATATTTCTAATTAGTATTATGAATACTTTTTAAATATTTCATATTTAAAATTAATCTTTAAAATGGATCATTCGTAATAGAGTTATATTTTTGAAAGAACAACATCTAATAAAGATAATGATCGATTAAATTTTTCGATTTAGGTGAGACAGAGCATCAAGCAAATGCGAGGATCCTTTATACAGAGGAGAATGAAATAGGAAGGGATACCGGACCACGAAGGAATTCCGAAGGTTCACCGAATTTCATGACGTGTGCCGGTAGTCCACGTTTCCATCGTTGCAACGTTAAACCGAATCGAAAGAGGTTCTCATTGAGAAGCGAAGAAGATGAATCAATGGAAGAAGAGGAAGAAGAGGAAACCGAAGACACCGCTTCGAATCTTTTTGATTTCGAGGACGTCGAGGATTTCGACGATGTGGTGGATTATAGACCGAGGGGTGAGATACTTTGTAGAATTGAAAATACAGAGGAAAAGGAGAGGCGAATATTGGAAAAATATCCAAGCCGATTGAGCCGTCAATTGTCACAGAACGATGAAAGTACGTTTTTGACGTTGGATTCTCTCGACGAGGAAGCAGATAGCGATGAAAGTGGTTACGTTGAAGCACCACCTAAATCATTTCTTGGACAGGAAGATAATAGGAAGGAGGAGAGTAATAAGTTCGAAAATTCCAAGAAAGAGCTTGACGTTATTGTAGATAATAAATCGAACGATAAGTTCGAGCAGAAGGACGAAAATATGACAATTGAGAAAAAGACAGATGATAGGAAGCAATTGGACGTAGATTCGAATGATCCTATTCACGTGATCGATGATAATCAAAGGATCAAAGATAGAGAACGCGAAAGGGCAGAGTTTATAAAGTGTCCTATCTCAGAGACGATCAAGAAGTTAGCCAATGCCTCGTTAAGAAGCTCCAAATCATTGGAAATCACGACGAATAGTTGTTCGAAGGCATTGAATAATCTCAAAACGTCCAAATCCTTCGATGGTACCATTAGGACCGAAAACATCGAAGCAGAGTCACCGAGTTTATTACAAAGAAAACAATTGTTAGCTCAGCACGGTGTTATCGTTTAAAATAATGAAAAGGAGAGAAGCCCTATTTTTCTTTCGTTTGAAAATTTTATTTTTTCTTGTTTTTTTTTCTTTTCTTAAAATTGTTTTTCTTTTTTTTTTTTTTACTTTTTTGTTTTTTTAGAGAGAGAGAGAGAGAGAGATCCAACATATATATAAAAAGAGAGAGAGAAAGAGAGAGAAAGAGAAACAATCGAATGGCATTGTCGCAGTGTCCAGTGCATATCGTAAATTGTTGCTAGGAAGAACGATTGATCACTTTAACAAGAGATACATTTTCAATGTAATTTCGTAATGTACTAAACGGTACATACATACGTGAAAAGAAATTTTTAGCGATTTAATTAATTACCAGTTTGATTTCAAACTTATGCTCGTCTTTTTCGAGCTTAAAGATGAAAAATCGTTTGATTTTTATACCGTCATTTTATCGATTTGTTACGGTTAACGAGATAGAGAGAATAAAAGTGTACTTATTGGTTTAACTTTATACGTTTAAACGGATAATATGTCGTCTATACAAATCGAATGAAATTTTTCACTCTCTAATCTGAAACACTACAAGAACTTGAATATATATTTCTATCCTGAAAGATATATACTTGGTCCTCTCTTGAAAAATACATTTTAAAACTAAAATAGTCATTATAATTATTATATTTAAACGTTCGCCTAGATCATTGTCATTTAGATCATTGTCATTCCCATCTTGTGTCTTCTTTTTGCATATTAAAAATTCATATTTTATCATTGAACATAAAATTTATTAATATAAATGGATCATGCGTGTGTCGATCATGGATTTAATTAAATCGTATAGTTATTTAAATGATTATTATTCTTTTAATTATGGAATACAGTTCTTAACACGAGAACCGTGCCATATACCATTAAAAAATCAGCCTTTTTCATAAACACAAATCTCCCTTTTTTTTTCTTTTTATTATTATTACAATCCTATAATAACAACTTCTAATCAGAATTTATCGAGATTCGGGAAAAGGGGGTAAGAAAAAAAAATTATTGCAATTTCAATGTTATCATCGTTTTACTTGATAAAACATATTTTATGACAATTTAGAATGAAATACATTATTGATTACCGTTGTACAAGTAATACAATAAATAAAAATATCAAATAAAGTCTACCTTAAGTCCATTGAAATAGTTACAATATTTTAAAAAAGAAGTGTGTACGTCGAGAAACATATAACTTGGAAGAAATTAATCGCATAAATGATATATATGCACAAATCCTAATCGAGTGCAGTAAGAGTATTAAATGGTAATTATTAACAATAAGTCATTAAATATATACATACTTTAAATATAGATCTAGGTCGAACGATATGATAGAAACTTTTTTTTTTTAAATTGCACGATTTTTTATTTATATCTATGATAAGAATGAGTAATACGAAAACGTGACATAATTAAAAATCTATACGATCTATACGATCTATGATTCAGACCTATAATTTTAACTCGAGGAACATCTCTTACCATAATTTTTACGAAGTAATTGACTTTTTCAACAAATGTATCAAATGTTTTAACGTTAATCGATGCTGCAGCGAACTGCATTATCAACAGACGGTAACACGACAAAATTAATAATAGTTTTATATTTTTTATGTTACGCAACAGTGTCGGTTAAAACTCTTTCTTTGCAAAAGAGTAAATCCGGTTATCATCTTTCAGGCGTATATTGTATTTTATAATTTTTTTTCAATATGAATGTAAATATTATGTCATAAAATAATAAAAAAAATATTGCATATAATCAATGAAATGTACAGATATATATAACAAAAATAAAATAATAACAACAGTTTTAAACGAACGAAACGTATAAACACATTTCACTCGAGGACATAAAGTTATCAGGTTAACACAAACTTATCGCATAAAAATAAGCGAATTCTTTCTAACTCATAAAATCAGTGCGTCACGACTCATGCACCTTAATGAAGATTGTAACGCGACCAAAGGAGAAAGTTAAATGTCTCGACGGAAGTATTCGACAAAAATCGAGAAAGGATAGAGCGTGATAGTTTCCCGAGAGGCATCGACATGATATTATAAACATTCCAATAAATAACTTTTACTAAATTTCCAATCGAAATGTCTAAAGAATAAAATACAAATTTCGCGCAGTTAAAAAGGCAGAATAAAAATTGTAAAAAGAAAAAGAAGGAAGCAGAATTTCTACAAAATCTCTCTAAAAATAATTCGTATTAAGAGAAGGAAGCGAACGAATCAGATGTTATTTATTTTTTTTTTTTTCACTCTTGGTGATAGTAAGCGGGAGGAAGGAAAAAGAAACAGAAGAAGAAGAAGAAGAAAGAGAAAAAAAGGAAAGAAATAAAAAAAAAAACAAAACAAAATAAAACTATAAATGTTGGGAAGAGTCTTCTTGTTTGAACCGTTAAAGGTTAAGAAGGCGAGAGAGGTACGTATAGAGAAGAAGGAGAAACGAAAGAGACTGCAATCCGAGTAAGGCCTTGCGTCGTGTCAAGATCAAGGTACATCGTGGTGTCCGATTCCGTGCTTGGCTCTCTCGTTGTGTCGCGTTTTGTTGCGTCGTCTTGTATTATGTGTAAGCGCAAACGCTCGCGCGTATTGCCTCAAGCCATAGGTATGACCTACTAAAGGCTTCTACGAGCGAACGAGTGCGCCCACACGTATGGACTCGATCGACGTCGAAGCATTCTTGTCAACGTGATTCCTTCTTTTCTTCTTCTTCTTCTTCTTCTTCTACTTCTTCTTCTTCTTCTTCATTACATAAATCTTATCATTTCGAACTATTATTTTGTAAGATAATTAACAAAAGGAAGGAATCGTACAATTTAACAAGACAAAGGTTTCATTCGACTTCTAGAATTGGAAGTTAAGATGTTTTGTTTTATTTGTATATGTGTGTAGAGTTTGCGTCTTTCTCTCTCTTTCTCTCTCTTTCTGTTTGAAGAAAGAGCAAGTGGTGGGGAGACGAAGGGGCCGGACACGTGGGACACCATAGGCTCGACTCGTAGAACCCCCGAGCGCACCGATACTCCGCGCGCGTTGCGAGCCTCGCGAGTAGTGTTAACGGCCTTGCTTTATGTGGGTCATGAAACAAGGTCCCACCAACGACGAGAACCATGCGAGAAGCCAACAACGGCGCGACCGCGACTCGATAGACTCGCGAGAGAACGATCGAGCATAATCGATAAGGGATTCTTTCATTGTCTTTTCGTATTAGTAGTTCCTCATACAAATGATGTTTTTGATATTTTTTATTTGTTCATTTACGATCATTCGTTTAAACGTAAAAATAAATTTAATCGTCTACGATTGATTTTAACAATATTGAATAATATTGATAACAAAGAAAAAATAAAATTACAGTTAAGAAACAAAATGGCGACGGTGATAATAAAAATGGAGAATAATAATAATAATAATAATAATAATAATAATAATAATAATAATAATAATAATAATAATAATAATAATAATAATAATAATAATAATAATAATAATAATAATAATAATAATAAAAAGAAAGGAAGAAAAAAAGAAAAATTTTAATTTTGTGATAATTAGAAGGAAAATGTGTTAAAGGATACGCGTTAATAAGAAAACATTTTCAGGAAATATAACGAGTCTACATTTGTTTTCAATTAACGTACTTCGTACGGTGATTCTAAACGACAAGTTTGACGTTAATCGATGCTTTGTCGTTGTTCTTTATTTTTTCTTCTTCTGAAACCCATAAGGTTTTCACCGTGCGTCCCTCGCGTTAGCTACGATGCCAAGAGAAATCGAAGTTGATCGTTAAGCGCACCGCGACGTGAGCTCGGCCCATTAGCCGCATTTGAGGTTCCTACGTCGTTGAAACACAACAAAAGGGATTTAACGGGGTTTTCGTTAATGACATCTCTCAAAGAGTTACATTTTTTCAAATTCTCATGTCAGTGAACGGGTCTACCGATCGATTGATGTTCTCGTTAAAAGAAAAGGAAAAAAAAATATATATATATATATTATTGAAGATATTTAATATAAAATAGAATTTTTATTTTTATCATTATGATAAAAATTGATTATTTTCAATAATTATTTATTTATCTAATCTACGAGAAAATATTACAAAGTTATATACTTTAATATATCTAATAATTATTTTTCATTATACATTAATTATAAATATTTATTTTTCAATATATAGAAATTACTAATAATAAGATAGAGTAATTATTATCTAAAGTAATTATAAATAATCTGATTTAAATTCGTTTAAAATTTGGACATAATATATGATATTAAAAGTTTGTCTTTTTAAAGTAGACATAAAAAATTTGATTGAAAAATTATATCGAAAAGAAATAGTATTAAATTGTTGCTCTTAAGATACGTCATTGTTTAAAGTTATCAAAAAATCATAATAAAAATTAAAATAATATTTTAACTCTCACGTAAATAGGTAACACGTAGATGGATATATTCGAGTCCATACACACGTGATAATTAGGAATTCCTTTTTTAAATGGATCATCAAGATAAGGGCAAGAACAGCTAGATACACATCCATTCGGTGTGTGCGACGAATTCTTAACTGTATTTCTCTTTCTCCCTACTCTCTCTCTCTCTCTCTCTCTCTCTCTCTAACTCAACTGCTTATTTCCATGTCCAAGAATTATGAAAGCAAGTCTTCAAACGTCGAACATCATCGTCGAACAAATGTACCCGAACGATTCAGTTCAAGTATATAATTAACGAATCATTAATTAATTCCTATCAACCTCATCGAAGTCGTGAATTTGAATAACATGAGTTTCTATGAATGATATATTGATTTATTTTGCCAGAAGTAAATATTTCAAATCATGCAAAAAGCATGAGTATACATACTCAATGTCGAAGGTATCCGAAGATTGCCGAAGATAGCCGTAGATAGTCGAAATTATTATTCGTTTGATCATGCCGAATTACTCGAAAATACGCTATCGTCATCATCAATACTATTCGGTCGTCATGGTCATCGTCATCGTCATCGTCATCTCTCTCTCTCTCTCTCTCTCTCTCTATATATATATATATATATATATATATATATATATATATAATTTATAATAAATATTTCAAATCTTTTCTGCTATTTAAAAAATTATATATATGTATACAAATCTATAATCTTTTATAAATATATATATATATAATATGTATACATAATAATTGATAATAATAATTAAAACTTTGGAGCAGACCAAGCGAAAATCTTTTGACACAATCTCTTAGTAATGTTGCGTCGAGAGAAGCCCAAGAGACGATGAGAACTTTACCACGGTAATATGGAGGATCCCATTACGAAGTTGGACGCACGATTCTGCGTTTACCTTACCTACAACCATATACTCTGTACAGTCGGTCCATTGAGAAGGAGCTCAAAATGTAATTGTGTGAACCGTACCATTCGCATGATTCGAATCGCCTTTAATTATTCGGCCATCTGTGAAATTCTCTTTTCGTCGCTAACTTTTCTCTTCTTTTTTTCTTTTTCTAGAATCCAACAAATAAATAAATGATTCTAATATAATTACGATTTATATTTTTACGATTACATATATATATATATATATATATATATATATATATATATATATATATATAATAATTCACTTATATATTTTGACGATCCTATAAAGTACGTCTAATATAAAAATATTATTAATTAATTAGCATATATAATTAGACATAATTTCATATAAAAATAATAATAAAAAATAATTTAATATTATATAAAAGTATATGAATGAAGTAATTAATATTTAACATATATTTTGCAGGTATTTTCTTTTCTTTTAGATATAGGAACAGAATAAAAGTTTTTATTGTATATCATATAAACTAGAGGATAATGATGATTATATATGGATATATCGTCTTATACATTCTTTATCTCTTTTAATTATAGAAATAAAAATGAATATAATGGGATAATAATGACATTTTAATGATTTTTCTAATAATATAAATTTGGATAAATTTGAATCAAAATTTTTTTATTTACTTTTATATCAAGTAATTAATATTACACTTAGTTCTTTAACGAGCTTATACATATGCGTGTATGAATCTACATTGTAAGTACTAACATACATACGATTAGATTAAGAACTCATGAGGAAAATAAAAACGAATAACGCGTGGCTCGACGATGAAGAGAGAAAAAAAAAAAAGAGAAAAAAGCACGATCGTTTGTCGCGCTGCTTTCTAACGAAGTAGAGCGAAAGGAAAACGCGAGGTACAACTTTGACAGCGGATATAGACATTTTCCAGATGTATGCTCATTTGTATATATACATATATATATATATATATATATATATGTATATAAACATGAGTATATATATGTACATATATATATATGTACATATATATATGTACTCATATATATATGTACTCATATATATATGTACATATATATATATATATATGTATATATATATACGAGTGTGTGTTCTGTGTACAGTATACAATGTGTGTGTATACAGTTAAAGTGTATTTTTTTTTGTCCTTTAAAATATCTACCTTTGATGAATGACTTGAACTTGAGAGTTTTCAATATATGTATATATGCATATGTATGTATGTATGTACATATATATATATATATATATATATTTGTATGTACGTGGGATTGTGGTACCGTCGAAGATTATGCAGGAACCAGGCCAAGTCGAAATTCGACATACTTTTGATCGCGCATCCGAAATCGAGCTCTTCCTCTTTTACGGTCTAAAGAAAGGAAAAAAAAATAAGAAAGAAAGAAAGAAAAAAAGACGGGTAGTGGGAATCTTTTAATATTCTTTCGATTGATCTTTGTCTCTCTTTCTCTTTCTCTTTCTCTTTCTCTTTCTCTTTCTCTTTCTCTCTCTTTCTCTGTCCGTCCTTTTTTCTTTCTTTCTCTCTCTTTTTCTTTCTTAATATCAATTTGAGTATATACTCCTTATGTAGACTTGTGTTTATCATTTATATTAATAATTAATTATGATTTATATATGATTGTGAACTATATCCTATCTAAATTTTAAATACATAATTGATTGTAACATTTTAATTATGTAATTATGTCTTGTCCTCGATGTACTATATGTTTAGTCTATAAGAAGAAAAAAAAAAAAAGGAATGAAATCTTTTTATATTTTACATAGATATATTTCAAGTTATTTTAAAGAGAACAATTTTTTTACTATATTGACTCAATAATTTTATTTTGAAAGATTTTAATTTGATGAGAGAGTACATTTTTTAATTATGCTATAATAAGATCGTTAAACCTTTATATATATAATTTTCAATGACGACAATTCAAATTAAAATCTATTATTTCATTTCAATGTAGATTTTTCAAATGTACAAATAATTTGCTTAAGTTTCCATAAATTCATCTTCTTTTTAAATTAAAAAAAAAAAATAATTTGCTAAGATTATTCCTTATCTCTACTCTCTTATCTATGGTTATCACTTACATTAATACTTTTTTCTCTCTCTCTCTCTATCTATCTATCTATCTATCTATCTATCTATCTATCTATCTATCTATCTATCTCTCTATCCATCTATGTATCTTTACATCTCTATCTTTATACTTCTTTCAATAAACAAATTGATTCAGCGAAGCGACATCGCCGATGAAATAGCAGAATTTTTCGAATGCCCGTTGAGAAATCGAAATGGCTTAAGTTAGAAGCAGACCTCAACCAAGTTCGACACGCTTTCGAGCATTTAAGGAAAGTTTCGCGACGCGAGATTATGTGTCATCGTGTTCGGCGTCCCTCTGAAAAAAAAAAAAAAAAAAAAAAAGAAAAAAAGAAAGAAACAAAGATAAAAAAAGAAAAAAACTTGGACGAGACAGACGATAAGTCTAATATTTTAAACGAGCATGTAATAACGCGAACGAATGATTGGGACACGTTTGATCTAAGTTTTGTCAATTTTTGAGATTCAAAGAAAGAGAAAAGAACGGACTATTTATAAAAAGTCTCGAGATGGATTATGTTTTATTTAAATATATAAATAACGTAATATATAAACGATAACAATAATCGTTATTATCTTAAGTAATGCTTTGTAAAAATAACACATACAATATTGGATAATAACTAATAGATACAATAAGATTTTCAATCAGAAAATAATCATTCAAATAAAAAGATGAACATAATAATAATAATAATAATAATAATAATAATAATAATAATAATAATAATAATAATAATAATAATAATAATAATAATAATAATAATAATAATAATGATAATGATAATGATGATGATGATGATGATGATGATTAACACGATAAAATTCATATGACGTAAGAGACAAATTTTAATGAGATAATGAAAGAAAATCAACCTACATTAAAATTCTCCTCGAATAATGTTATTAAGAAGATTTTACAAAGCATAAGCACATTAATCTCGAATAATCTCATTCATTCATTTTCCAAATTACTTTAGTAAATACCATTGTTATCGTTCTTTCTTATCAGTTCTTTTCTTTTTTTTTCTCCTCTAAATAGTCCTCGTATCTTTTCAAAACCTTAGATATTATCAAATGGTTGTCGAGATAAGGATTATTAACGTAGACTCTCATTAGGAACGTCCACGGTTGATTTTGCGTTAGAGCATGCATTTTAATTTATCGAATAGGATAGTGGTATACGCGTTACAAAGCCCACTCTTAGGATAGACCCACTCTTCAGAATCCTGAACTGAGGCGAGTTGCTAAGTGTGCCGTGTAAGTGGAACATCGCTGCCTGGTACCGGTGACGATGTGTACCAGCGTAGTATAACGTCCTCCTCTTCCTCCTCTTTCTCCTCTTTCTCCTCCTTCTCCTCCTTCTTCTTCTCTACGTCTTTGCCCTTCTCCCTCTTCGAACAAACGCAAGACACTGCTCCTTGCACGGTGAAAGACTTTCTTTAAGAAGATTCTATAGTAAAAGACAGACACTACAGTCTGTTAACTATAGACTTAAACTATTATACTATTTCTTTTACTTTGTTATTATTATTATTATTATTATTATTATTATTATTATTATTATTATTATTATTATTATTATTATTATTATCATTATTATCATTATTATCATTATTATTATCATTATTATCATTATTATCATTATTATCATTATTATCATTATTATCATTAATATTATCCTGTTTATCATTATTATTACTATTATTATTATTATTAGTATTATTACTATTATTATTATTATTATTATTATTATTATTATTATTATTATTATTATTATTATTATTATTATTATTATTATTATTATTATTATTATTATTATTATATATTATTATATATATTATAAATATTATTATTATTAAGGTTGTTATTATTTTTCCTTTTTTTTATTGATTATTTAATTTCTTACAATCGATTCAAATCATCAAAAATTAGCT
>NC_140816.1:4162500-4167500 GCF_050613455.1 Vespa mandarinia | reverse complement strand
AAAAAGATTCGAGCCAGCGAACGAAGCATGTAGCACGCTCTCGTGCTCGGTACCGATGCCGATGGTTGTACAGTAGGTAGGTAGGTTGGTAGGTAGATAGGTAATTCTGTGGTAGGTTGATGCTTACACGTACACGCTTGTACGCGTACACACGTATCGTTAGGTTGGGTAGGCAGATACCACTTCTCTCGAGAAGAAAGACTTGCTCCCGCTAACTAGGTTAGTGGCACGCTAGCCAGCTACGGCCGAGTACACTCGGCCGACCAAATTGCCACCTTTAAAAATACATTTTTGCACGGCGAACAACACGGAAGCTTTATTATTAATCGTCGTCAGCGGGGGTCGTCTAAGAACGACACTTGCAACCTTTGGAGAACGTAATTCTATAAAATTTCGATACGCGTCACACGCACATCCGGCTGAGATGTTCCTTAATCGACATTTACAGGCAATCTTCTTTAAAAAAAAAAAAAAAAGTCCGTGGCAACAGGTGAACGGATTTTAAATCAAGTCGCGAATTGCCGATCGAATACTCAAATTCTTCTCTTCCTGTCATGAATAAAACGCAAAAAGATCTCCTTTCCTCTCTTTTTTTTCTTTTTTTTGTTTTTTTTTTTAGTTCTTTCTCAGCCGTTTCGGTGGTCTCTCTCGATCGACATATCCGCGTGGCCGTACCGGCACGTCATGAGAATCATACAAATGTTTCGAGTCCATTCCCGCTCTCTACTCTCCCAACGTTACTCTCGGCGTTACTCTCGGACAAGTATAAGCGGCAGGAGGAGAAGAGTCCGTCCTTGTCGTCGTTTAGAGTCCGTCCTTGTCAGGTGATGGTAGAGGCGGTCGTAGACTCATGTTGGAGGTGCATGATGTTGAACGAGGAGGGAAATGAGGGGAGTTTGGAGTAGAGAGAGGGAAGGAGCTCTCGTCGAGCCGTGACGTGTTCACCGCGTACCGTTATCCAATGGCGTGGATGTCGTTGAAGGAAGGCGAGTTCTCACAGAGTGGGGCAAACGGAACAAATTCGCGTGCTTATAGAACGACCAAGAGAAGAAGGAGAAAAGGTGCCGATCCAATGTGGGCCCACTTTTTCGGGCCTACGACAATGTCTCGATGAGCCACTTATCAATGAGATCAACGAGTATCCGTGCCTGCAACGAATTCAGCCATATCGATTTGCTCGGACCCATCATCGGGGTTTTACAGTTTCTGCTCGAATTTTACAACCATATCCCGCGAATATTTCAACAATTCTCGATCTTATAACCGGATTCGCGTCTGGTTCATAACAATATGAAATCGATTGGTTTTTGATTTAACACTAGTTTCGTTTCTGGAATAAATCTAAATATATCTAAATATAGTTATTCAATGAGATGAATCTATCTTTCTTGAAGCATTTTAGAAATAACGAATATATATATATATATATATATATATATGAATATATATATACGATACATCAGTTGTTAATTAGACGAACATTGAATACGAACTCCTAGGAAGTTTTTCTTCGGGCTGTTGCAAGATCTTTCTATCGAATGATCATCTTACTTGGCTGATCCTATACGAGCCGAAACTATACCGGTAGGACATACAGCGTATATAGCGAGGAACAAAAGTGGGTCGGAACACCGTTACAACTCGATGCTTGGTTAAAGCCTACGCAAATCGACTAGATTTTGCTCTATGGATGCCTTTCCTTTTCATCGCGAAAAATGAAACGTGTCTCCTCGAGTGACCTACATCGATCGTTATCACAATGGATCTTACAAGACAATGATATAGTCGTTATCGATGGAAAATTGACTAAACCGATAATTCAATTTCCATCATGTACTGTCATATTAGAGACAAATCTACTATGTATTTATTATGTGATAGATTGAAACACTTGTTCTTTTAATGCTCAGTTAGACTATATCGCATTCATAGTGGGAAATAAAAGTAGGTCGAAAAACCGTTACGGAGTCCGCCGACGAAAAGGAGATCCACGCAAAACCAGTTGGATTTTGCTAGCCGCGTACGAGCATGGCTTTCCTTTTCGTTACGAAAAATGGCGCGTGCGGATCGCGGTTCCCCACGATGACCTACATAAGTAAAAAAGAAGTCTGAAATATCGTTGTTGACGTTTTGTCGTTATTCTGATAGCCCCTAGTTTATTCGAAGAAAAAAAACTTTGGAAAGAATTGAACGATCGATCGATAAAATATTTCAAGGATGCAAGACGAATATATGAAATTCCATGGATCGTGGAATGCAGTAAAATTACAGTTAAACTGTATCTATCAGCCGTACCCGTTGACTTTCGCGTTAATTCATTTTCAGATAGCCGCCGTAAATGAGGGTATTATCTCTTATCTATTGTAGCGGTATATTTCAAAAGGTACCTTTCAACTTGAGTATTTAGGAGACTTCATTAGTTCTCGCAAAACTAGGAAGCGTACCCATGTGGGCATGGTACCTGTCTTATCGTAAAAATAAATTACTGTTTTATTGATCGATCATATTTTTTTATTAACCAATGAAGGAATTAATTTTACGAGAGATGCATTGTTGTCGATCGATTTTCGTTAACAATTCATTAACTAATAGATAACACATGTAAAGTATATTCGATACAACGATACAATAATAACGAGCGAGTTCCTGTTTCACAAGGAACAACTGCTCCGGTATTCATTCCAATCGGCGCCATCAAAATGCAGAACGGCTAACGCGTATGATGTACGCGATTCAAAGGAGAGACCTGGTACCGCTCTACCCGTGGAGAAAGTGCGTCAGCCATTAAGGTAAAGGTTAAAGAAGATGAGGGCAAGGTGGAGGTAAAAGTCTCTTTCTTGAAATTGCTAATACGACGTATACCATCATATATTTTATAAATCTTAG
Organism: Vespa mandarinia; assembly: GCF_050613455.1. Lineage (NCBI taxonomy): Eukaryota > Metazoa > Arthropoda > Insecta > Hymenoptera > Vespidae > Vespa > Vespa mandarinia. Next base: position 4,164,614 of record NC_140816.1, on the reverse strand, counting down.
AAACATATAGATACATATCGTTTCATCGATAATTTCATCGTTAAACTAATCAATGAAAGTCAATTTTAAAATGAAATATATTAATAATTGAAAGTAAATGTATTCTAAAAAAATAAATTCCATCGATTAAGAAATACGATTAATCATATATTTATGTAAAAGATGTTTCATTCAATTTGATCATTTCAAACATTCCTTGTTGTTTGTGTAAACATAAAAAATCATTCCCAGCAAAATAATTACATCGTACGAATCGCAAGAATATTTAAATATACTATATTTATCATCAAATTGATTACAATCTAGAATATTTTTTTATACGATAGAGAGTGAACGGATATTTCTAATATACAACGACAAATTCAAATCATCTGTTTTATTCGATTCAACATTTCGCAAGATATTTCGTAGACGTCATTTCACATTCAACATACATATAACTTTTGACGTTCTTTTAAGGAGCAAGAAAATAAGAAAAGAATCATAGTACTTCCTTTACTCAGCGTGTCGAGTCGAGAAAAGAAAAAAGTATAGAAGAAAGGAAGAAAGAAACGAATTTGATCGATAGTCACTTTTAGATAACATTCTGAAATGGATCTATAAAACATCATGGAGACAAATCGAGAATATACACCTATGTACTTCTCGTGTATCGATATTCTATATTATGTATACACGTATAATACATATAGATATATTCAAACATCCTCCCACGAGATTTCATGCCGATATTTCTGGCTCTTTCTTTCTTTCTCTCTCCCTCTCTCTCTTTCTCTCTTTCTCTCTCTCTCTCTCTCTTTCTTTCTCTTTCTCTCTTCGATCAGGGGGAGAGACGTAGGCGACCGTGGACGGCCATGGACGAGGTTCGCGGTATGTATAGACACGCTTGCGGAACTGACGAGTCGGAAGCCCCCCTACTACATTGGAATACCGGTTAATGTGGTATACTGACCTACTCTTGGAGCACGACGGCACCACTGGAAATGCCCCTCCATTACTGTTGTTCTTCCATCTCTTTTTCTCTCCCTCCCTCCTTCTCCATCTCTCTCTCTCTCTTTATCTCTCCCCTGTTTCTTGTCTTCCTCTTTCCTCTCTCTTTCCTACTCTGTCACGCATTCCCTTTCTCTCCCCCCATCGTTGCTATTTATCTCTCTCTTTTTCTCTCTCTCTCTGTCTCTCCCTTTCTCCCTCCCACCCTTCCTCTCTTGCATCTCTCCCATGCCCATCCATCTCTCTCTCTCTCTCTCTCTCTCTCTCTCTCTCTCTCTCTCTCTCTTATCTACCTATCTATTTATCTCTATCTCTATTTCTCTTTGTCTCTTTCTCACTCACTCTCTCGGTCGCACTCCTCTTTCTCGAGTGCTCGGTATTCGTACTTCGTTGAGTGCAAAAAAGAACTCTACTCGCTCCTCTCTTTATAGCTCTCACTCTTTTCTCCGTCCACCTCTCTTTTTTCCCCTTCAGACGTTCCTACTCCTCCTCCACCTCCTCCTCCTCCTTCTGAATTTTTTTTCCTTATTTTTTTCCTCCCCACTTTTTTCATAACCCTCCTCCCCGTTCCCTCCTACTCAGTTTTCTATCTTCTCCACCTGATTATTACGTACAAGTAAAAGGTAATGGCTATTATATTTCGAGACGTTAAAACTAAGGTGAATTCTCGCAAGTTGTACCGAAGAATTCGAGTATGTCTGGTGTGGTAAGTAAGTAAGTAAGTAAGAAGTATGCGAGAAAAGGAGCAGGATCGTGGCACTGGCACGAATCGATAATGAATCGACGTGTCGAGGAGCAACGAACCGCGTTGCAATAAGTCAACGAGCTCGAGCCAACACGTCGACTTACTGCTCTCCCCCACTCGTTTCCCCTAAGGAAGTCAATCCGGAGAAATTTCACCGCGAAGTCTAACAGCCTCCCATCGTCTTCTTCCAAGTCTCTTCGTCGTCCACATCTTTTCTACGCGTTGACTCTATTACCTCTCTCGCGGTTGCTATCTATGCTGAATTCCGAATACCTAATGCCCCCTCTGTGTCGGCTTATAAATGTCAAAGAAGCACATTGGCCGAAGACGTATAGATACGAAGAGTATATATATATATATATATATATATATATATATA